>NW_027206401.1:4875000-5155000 GCF_024711535.1 Dipodomys merriami | reverse complement strand
GGAAATATCTATTCCCATTTCTTGTCCATTTTTTTATTTGGTTGTCAGCTTTATTATAGTGAGTGAGAGAAGAGTACATATATGTTCTGGAGAGAAGCCATTTGTCAAATCTGTGGATGGGGAGCCATTTTTCTTTTCTTAAAAATTGAAAATGTTTTAAACTAATAGACTCCCTGGAGAGATCTTGGGAATCTTCAGCTTTCCAGACCATGTTCTGAGAACTGCTATCTTAAATTATTGATGGTAAATTTGTAGACTGCTTTAAGTCTTCAGCAGCAACCCAATTTCGATATGCTCTGCTTCTTATTATTCTGCTCAAAGTCATTTAATTCAAGAATGGTAGGAACATACTGTGTTGTTTTAATCCTTCTGCATTTATAGAGACTTTTTTGCCATATTGGGTTGGAAATCGGGACCTTGAACTCACATGGCTTGCTTCCTGTGCTATTGCTCTACCACTTAAGCCATGTTTCCAACTCTACCTTTTGCTGATTATTTTGCAGATGGAGTCTGCCTAGGCTGGCCTTCAACTACCATCTTCCAGGTCTCAGCTTCCAGAGTAGCAAGGATTACAAGGGTAAGCCTGTGGTACCTGGCAACAAAGACTTTTTGGGGGCCCTAAGCATGTCACTTAGATGGCCACCTCATTCACGGCAGTAAAATTGACATTTTACTTTTAAATGTCTGTGTCCTCTCTGATCTTTTTATTTAATTGTTCTTTTATGTTTTGTTTGGGGAAAATTAATAAACATACCATAGGAAAAAATGAGAAAATGCTTGGCTAGATTCATAGACTTCATCCATATTAATCCTTAGTTCTTGCTTCCTCTATCTGAGGCTCTGTTTTTAGGACACAACACTAGCATTGTTAGGTCTCTGTGCATGAATCCTTTGTCCTTATGAAATGTCCTTGTTGCTATTTCTCGTGCTAAAATCTACTTGATACCAGAACGGCCACTCCCTCTTTTGATTCATGGTTTCCTGTACACCATTTTTACCACTTTCGTCTTTAACATGATGTCAGTACGGTTACTCTCTGGGCAAAGTTTACCCTTTAGGACCCAGTGAGCCCAGGAAGGGGAAGATTCAGACAGAAATATTGATTCATGTCTTAAGACACAGGGCAGGTGCACGGTTCCCTTGAGTGCTCTGAGGCTGGAGTGATAGGAGTCTAAAGACAAAGGGCGCATTGCTTCCCTCGTGGGGAATGGTGCTGTGCCTCAGCCTTGGACCGTTTGTTCTTCTGAGCTGTTCATTAGTATAAAGTCAGCACATCCATGTACTGCCCCTCCCCGTGTCCACAAAACCATGTGGGAAGGAAAACCCACCAGGAGCCTCTCCCCTCTCAGACCCTTTGCGCAAACAGAAGGCTCCCGAGAAAACTTGACTCGCATGCTAGATCTCAGAAAGGTTGGTTCTAAGATGCCACACGGATCTCAGTACCAGTCATTTCCGCTGGCTCCTGCCCTTCTAATGACTAAAATCAGGACGTACGCGTTTGGGAAGTTCACCGGGGTCTTCTCGTGCCGGTGTGGACTCATGGACCACCACGACTGGCACTTCTTGCCCGTGATCGTGGTGGACGACGTGCCTCGGTAGCTCTGCCCGTTGCCCTCGTAACATTCCTGGACGACAGGGGTTTGCTCAGGCGGCGCTGAGATGGAAACAGAAGAGATCAGGTGAGGAAGGGCTGAAGGGAGAGGCCCGCGAAGCAAGGGACGGCAGCCATCCGGCCGGTCGCCCCTAGGAAACAGCGAAGAGTGGTCTTTGCTTCTTGTCACTAGGCGGAGGGCCATGAAGAGCCAAGCAAAAACAGAGTGCTCCCACACAGAGCAGGAACCAAAAAGGAGCCGCGACTGATGTGTAGTTAAGGCCCCTCAGGAAGGAATCAAAGAGGAGACAGGCCAGCAGGAGACATCCAGCGGCGCCCTGACAACCAGTTTGACTCAGAGAACGTGCGATCAGCAGCCGTGGGAGCCACACTCCAGAGCACCTGCTCCGTTCACTGAGATGGCCAAACTCCAAGCCAGAAAACAACCCAGGCCATTTGACACTCTCTCGCTGGGATCGTACAGCACGTGCTCTCCAGGGGCCGCTCGTTCCCTGGGGAAGCGCCCACCTGGGCCCCGGGAGCTCCCAGCCCCCGCTCTCACCCGACGTGTCCAGGTGGTCCGAGGTGGTGGGCAAGGACTCGCAGGTGGGGATTGCACAGTGCTCCCACCTCACCGTCTTGTTGGTCGTGTAGCACCAGGGGAACGATTCCCCGTCAGGATTCCGGCAGTAGTTTTCATCCAAACCTCTGCAAAACAAGTGGAGCCCTTCAAGCAGACGAGAACAATCAGGTGAGGGTGGCGGCGGCCATGCTGGGTGCGTATCTACCGCTGGGTGCTCCACCATCATACCAGCTGAAGGGTGGGCTGGGAGGAAGGCCGAGCAGAGCTCAGGAGCCCAGGGAATGGTGACACAGCGCACCCTTGACTCAGTGAAACAGGACCCACCACTCCATGGTGGACACTGCGTTGTATACCTGAGACAGAATAGGCGTCTTCTGTGCTGCTCCGGCCTCTGTGCACATTCTAGGCACAGGGTTTACACACTGCAGTGCGGAGCTGGTCCCTAGTTCAGCTGGGGAATGGTTAGTTGTCACTAACCATTCCAAGGGCGTGTAGGTTGGGAGTAAGGCCCCAGAATGTGCCACCAGTAGGACATGCCACTCTTTGGAAAAAGCAACGTTACTGTATTCCACCTCTCTTGTATAGGGCTTAATCATTGTTCTCCCCGGTGTACTTCGATCCCGGGTTCCTTCCTACAGCAGCCCAAGCAAATCTGCAGGAATCCCCAGTCCACAGAGGGGACAGGGCGGGGACGGGGAGACGCACTTGCAGGGGAAGTTCTCCGGGGTCCTGTTGTGTTCATGAGGCGACTGTTCACTCCAGCGCTGGCACGTGTGCCCAGACTTCGTGACCGACACCGTGCCCCGGTAGCTTTCGCCTCTCCCCTCCAGACACTGGTAGGTTGGACGAGAAGGCGGGGGTGTTGCTTGAATAGGGAAAAAAATAAACAGATGACATGATTATTTTTCAAATCAAGAATGATGCACCGATTGGTGCTCCACAACCAACACCAACAAGAGCAAATATAGTGAAGTATTTTCACAAGAAGACAATTCGGTAGACTCTATATCTGTGAGACCATGTCACCAAGAACTTCTCCAGAAATAGGTTCTTGGGGCAGCTGCTGATTCTTTCTGTGATCAGTTCATCATGAATGGGAGGGCCCCCTGTGTGTCCCACCTCAATACCTTAGACAGGCTTCATTAGGAAGAATATATCAGTCACCCAGAAGACATAGCTGTGTGGTACCCTGTACCCCATGGAGCTACCAACTGAGAAAAAGAGTACAGCAGAAAAGGTCAAGAGAAGAGGGTACGACCAAAAGTCAAGTCATTCTTGAGGAGAAAAGCAAAAAAAGAGAGAAGAAAGGAGAAGCTGATGTTTATAAAGTGATGGTCAAAACCCATGGGTCACAAGGGCTCACACCAGAGCAGATGAGGGAAGCAGGCCTCCATGGCCTTCGCTCTTCATGGCTATCCGGCTGCCCTCCCAGGCTCCCAGTTCAAATTCTCAGAGAAGGAACCTAGTATTAAATTGTCTCCTCCACTTTGCATTCAACCAGGCCTTCCACTTCATCTCCTCCTGAACTCTGTTTCCCCAACAGCTCCCCAAATTGGGTACCGAAAAAACTAGATGCCCACAGACAACTTCTTAAAGACAAAGCAACACCTAGAAAGAATTCTGCCTAGTAACACAGTCTGACAGCGTGTGTGTGGAGTCATCCTGGAGCCCAGGAAAGAGCAGAATAGCAGAGCTGTCATCCCAGAACCTGAGATGGGACAGGGAGAAAAAAATAGAATGATCTGAACTAGAAATAGATGTTCTTATGGGTACCTAGCGTAGCCAGTAAACTATTTTAAAAGGACAGTAAAATCAAAAGCATTAACCAGGTGCTGGTGGCTCACACCTGTCATCCTAGCGACTCAGGAGACTAAGATCTGAGGACTGCAGTTCGAAGCCAGCCCAGGCAGGAAAGTCTGTGAGATTCTTATCTCCCCATTAACCACCAGAAAACTGAAAGTGGCGCTGTGGCTCAAGTGGTTGAGCTGAAGAGCTGAGAGACAGCACCCAGGCCCAGAGTTCAAGCCCCATGACTGACAAAAGGGCGGGGGGAAGCATAACTATCCCACAAACCCCTGGGTCGCGTGTAGTCTGCGTCTCAGGAGCCCACGCGCGCCGGGAGGCCACACTCACCGCACCGGGGGATGTCGCAGAGCTCCCAGCGCTTGGTGGGGTCGGTGGTGAAGCACCACGGGCGAGGCTCCCCATCGGGGTTCCGGCAGTAATTATTCTTCAAGTTCTTGTTTGGAAATCTGCGCACAGGATGGACAGGAAGGATTTTAACAGCTCTGAACACTTATCTTCGTGGATCAGCAACTTTGATGATGAGCACGCATTTGAGTGCCTGTGGAGGGCTGGTGCCCGCTGAGTGCTACGTGCATGCAGAATCCCAAGGTGTGGCCCCTAGACCGTGCAGAGTCGCCGCCGCGTAGCCTTCATGTACAGCATGGTAGGAAATGCCAGCTTCCACACCCCACGCCAGTCCCATTCACCTCCTGAGGCCCTGCCAAACAGTGACGGCGGAGGCCGTGGGCCCGAGACTTACTTGGAAGGAAGGTAGCCGTGGGTGTGGGGGCTCTGGGAGCCCCAGGCCTGACATTCACGTCCAGACTCCGTCTTGGAGATTTTGCCTTCGTAGTTCTCTCCACTGCAGTGCATGCATTCCTCTGCAGAGTGCGGGGAGGACGGGAGGAGAGGAAGAGAGAAACGGAAAGATGGACACAAAATTGGACAGGAGCCGGGCGCCCGGGGCTTCACACCTGTCATCCTAGCTACTCAGGAAACTGAAATCTGAGGGTTGTGGTTGTTTCGTAGCCAGCCCAGGCAGAAATTCTGTGGGATTCTTCAGGAAGCTGAAAGTGGAGCTCTGGCTCAAGTCATAAGGAATTCGCCTTGAGCACAAGAACTCAGGAACAGGGCCTACACCTCAGAGCAGCAAAAAAAGAAGGAGAAGGAGGAGAAGGAGAAGAAGAAAGAGAACAGGAACTAGAATCCCACTAGAGACGTCTCAAGTCCTGCTTTCCACTTGCCATACGCCATTTCCAAGAATGGCTTGGAAACTCAGAATGCTCTACTACAATCCAATTCGTTTCCTCCCTTTTCAAATGGCATGTGTGCGTCATGCTGATAGTCATGACGAATTAGGCTGGCAGACTTAGGCATTGTTCATATTCTCAGGAGGGTTCCAGTTTTTAAGAGTTGGGCTTCTTCTCTTCAGTACTCATCTTTAAATCTCTCTGAAAGTACTCTGATCAATCCTTGGTGCATGACTGAGGCAGCGCCCCCCCCCCCCCCCCCCCCGCCCCAGATCCTCCGGCCGGAGTTTTCATGACCACTGGCTTCTCTTTCCATGGAGTCGAGCAGCAGGGCTGCTCCTTTTCTTTCATTCTAATTTACTTAAACCCCAGAGCTTCCATCTGGAGTTAGTGAGTCGCAGAGTGAGGCAGCATGAGTAATAAGGGTAATAAGGGTAACAGCTGCAGACCTGACACAAAAGCCATGCATTCACGGTGTTTCTGTTTTCTCTTTCAGGTGGTGCTGGGGTCTGAACTCAGGACTCTGTACTTGCTAGGCAGCTACTCTGCTAATTGAGCTATGCCCCTAGTCCATTTGGTGTTTTCAAATTATTTTCTAGACCAGCCTCAAATCATGATCCTCATTCCTATGCCTCCTAAGTAACTGGGATGATAGGTATGCAGTACCCTGTATTGACTGAGATGGGTCTTGCTAACTTTTTGCCCAAGCTAGCCTCAAACTACAGTCCCCTTGACCTCCACCTCCTCAGTAGCTAGATTACATCATTCTCATGGCCAAATAACCTACAATACTGTTCAAACTAAAGCATCTCCATTATTCAAATAAATAAAGGGGATGTGAGTTGTCATCTGCTACAACATCCACATTGTCACACAAATCCCACCTGCATCAATTCTCTTTAGTCTAATAAATGGATGGAAATAGGAAATGAAGACATTTTCCCCAATTTTTAGCATTGACCTTTGAAGCGTACCTTTAAATCGATAAAGCCATTAAAATAAAGATTGCTGGCAGAGGGGCTGGGAAGATGGCTCAGTGGTAGAGCGCTTGCCTTGCAATGCCTGAGGCCCTGGGTTCAATTCCCCAGCACCACATAAGCAAAAAGAAAAAGAAGCCTGAAGTGGCGCTGTGGCTCAAGTGGTAGAGTGCTAGCCTTGAGCTGAAGAGCTGAGGGACAGTGCCCAGGACCAGAGTTCAGGCCCCACGACCAGACCCCCCCAAAAAAAAAATTACTATTCCTGGGGCTGGGAAGGTGGCTCAGTGGTAGAGCGCTTGCCTTGCATGCCTGAGGCCCTGGGTTCGATTCCTCAGCACCACATATGCAAAAAGCCAGAAGTGGCGCTGTGGCTCAAGTGGTAGAGCGCTAGCCTTGAGCTGAAGAGCTGAGGGACAGCACCCAGACCCAGAGTTCAGGCCCCATAACCCGACCCAAAAAAAAAAAAAAAAGATTGCTGGCAGAGTGTAGAGACTCACAATGTAATCCCAGCTACATGAGAAGCAGAGACTAGGAGGATCTTGGTTTGAGACACAAAGTGCTGGAGGTCTTGTCTAGAAGTGCTGGGTCGCCTGCCATCCCAGGCACTTGAGAAACATAAACAGGAGGATCAAAGTCTAGGGAAAATTCAAGATCCCAAATGCAAAAAAATAATGAAAGCAAAAAGAGCTGGGGACCTAGCTCAAGTGGTAAGGCACCACTCAACCAAATGTGAAGACCTGGGTTTATGTGAAGACCTGGGTTTAAACCCCAGGACTATTTTTAAATAGATACATAAGATGACTAATATAAATGCTGGTCCATTGCCTAGCTTTAAACCATAAAACCATAATATTAATTTAATATTATTTGCTTGAATTTTCATGGTCTAATAAGCTTCTTAATTACAAATACATTTGGAGTTTTGCGCTGCATGATTCTAAGAAGTTTAGGACTAATTTTATAGTTATACATGTTGGGTATCATTTTAATAAAAATAATTCAGGGGGCATGGGGCGGGAGGGAGATGGAAGGGATGGAAAGGGGAAACAAAGGAGGAGGCAACAATGCTGGATAAGAAATGTACTCATTACCTTGCTCATGTAACTGTAACCCCTCTCTACGGTAGTTTCACAATAAAAAATAATAATAATTCAGGCCAACACTAGAAACCAGAGTGAATTTTTCTTCTTTCCCAAGATGTGAACACAGCACTCCGCTTTGAAATATAAAATATTAATCCATTTTTAATAATATCCCTGGGGATATTACCTTAGAGACCACTGGAAGCGGAACTATGGCTCAGCCTTTTGCACCAGACGAGCAAAAAAGCCAAGCGAGAGCACAAGGCCTTGGGTTCAGGCCCCAGTACTAGCACAAAAAAAGACTGCATGTGGCCCACAAAGAACTGATGGAACATGTGTTCATGCTCAATGGCGGGGCAGTGGGCAGGGTGGAAGCCGGCGGGGAGGCCTTGTCCAGTGGGACAGAGCCCTGGTGTCTGTCCCGGACATCGAAAAATAGAAATAAACATCATCATTAAAAAAATTCAAGGTAGATCCGCTGCAGGCAAGGCGGGTGGGCAAGGGTTTTTCTGACCTTCGCACTCGGGAATGTCACAGTAGTCGAATCTCTTCTCCGGGTCCATGGTGTAGCACCAGGGCCCCAGCGCATCGTTGTCTGGGTTTCTGCAGTAGTTCTCCTCCAGGCCCTCGGCTGGGAATTTCTCGGGTGTGTAGCTGTAGGACACAGAGAAGAGTGCTTGGCCCTCTGGAGGCCAGCGTGCTGCCCGCAAGCCTGCAGGAGGCGCTGTCTCCTCGCTGGAGCGCGAGGCCTGGCCTCCCAGTGCTCACTGGGTTGTGAGATCCTTCCCTTCAAGACTGACACCTGCTACACTGTGTCCTTACCACCTTTACTGCGTCCTTACCGTCCTTATTGCTTGTGGGACAGGGCTGGGGGCCGGGGGGAGCGGGAGGAGCAGACAGGAGAGATATGGGCCTCGAATGCCCAATTTCATCTCTCCCAGTAAGAATCAGAGCAGTTTAGATCAGGTGCAGGCAGCTCACGCCTGTCATCCCAGCTACTCAGGAGGCTGAGACCTGATCTGAGGATTACAATCCAAGGCCAGCCTGTGCAGAAAAGTCCATGAGACTCTTAGCTTCAATTAACTAGCAAAAAAAAAAAAAAGGAAGTAGAGCTGTGGCTCTAGTATTAGAGCACCTGCCTTGGAGTGAAAAGAGCAAGGGAGCATCTGAAGCCCTGAGTTCGAGCCTCAGCACAAAAATAATTGATTAATTAATTAAAGGGCACAAAAACTTGGGGTCTAGAAAGGTGGGGTGCGCTTGTCTGCCTCTACTGGGAGACACCTCGCCAGCTTGGGACTCAGCTCCTCAAAAGAGCATTGTGAATGCCTGACATTCTGGATTCCCATAGGTAGCTCAGCATTTTACCTCAGCTAACAGGAAATGTTACATCTGCCCATCTCTCGGGGAAGCAACAAATGCAATTTGTCTGAGAAGCTTCGTGACAGAAAATGTAAAATGTTATCTGTCACCAAACCAGGGACAGAAAGACACAAAGCGAGCTGTATTTCATGTGTTCCTTTCTCCCAGCATATAGTATGTTCTCACGGGGCTAGATCTCATGATCTACACCTGCTTGGTTGAGACAGGCCCCACCCAAGCCCCATTGCCTGTGGTCCCTTCTCCATGTGGCCTTGAACTTATAAATGTATTGCTTCTTTTCAGTAGGCCTTCTTCTATGTGGTAATTCTAGAAAATTCTTTGAACAGCATACACAGAAAGCAACTGCTCTCTGCTTTTGTCCTGTAAGGAGCTGAACTAATTTACTTCCACATCGGAATGCCCTCTCTGCCCGCTGCGCACCCATTCTGCTTTGATTCTGATGTAACGGGATCATTTGGAATACAGAGAAGAGAGTCTTACTTGGGTCTGTGTGGGGATGTGGCGCTCCATTTCTGACAGGCTACGCCACCCTTGGTCTTGGCCGTGCTCCCCCGGTAGCTCCTCCCATTGCCGGTCCTGCACTCCGCAAGGTACACTGAAAGAAGCCCGCACGGTGCTCAGAAACGCAACAAGCGACCATGTCTGACAGACGTGAATCGCCACACCTGGCTTGTTTATGGACATGAGGGGCTTACATTTTGCTCAGGCTGGTCTTGAACGTGATCCTTCTGATCTCTATCTCTCTAGTAGCTGGAATTACAGGTATGAGCCACTGCAGCCGGCCTAGCCGAGGGCCATGACTACAGAAGCTCAGCACCTGATGGTGGTTTGGTTCTGGGGGTGGGGGGTGGGGTCACAGGGACATGATGACACTAACTGCCACCAGAATCCCCTGCTTTCCAGGTTAGCCCCAACAGGCCCATATTCCCTAGCAAAGAAGCAAGACTGGACACTGACTGACTTTTGACTTTTCGCCTCGCTCTTGTTTGTATGTACCTACCAGAGTTTATATAACCTTTTGCTCCCTGGAAAACAAGCAGTTCAAGCCTCCAAACTTCAGATTTCAAACCAAGCCCAGCTGCTCCCCTGTGCTGCTGCTGGTTAACCATTTACAAGTAATATCTTTCAATGTTAACGTTTCTGGAGAACATCCCACTGACCCTATCCCCACTCCTTTTAACCAAAAATCTAGGGAACAAATTGAGCTCATTCTTTACTATTTGTGAGAGGTAACCACAGAAATGGATTCTGTTTAGAGTTCATCTGCTCTTCCATCGCAACAGTTAAAGATGAAGGTGAGTCGAATAAACACATTGTAAGCATAGGTAGATATGGAGCAATGAATTCCTCCTGTACACTAATATATGATAATAGGAAACATTTTAATAAAATTAGAGACAGAGGCAAGGAAAGAGTCCCAAGAAGAGTTCAGCTCACTGAACTCTGGAAGATGAGAGGAAATAATCCTAACATCATATGTAGAATTTTGCAGTAAGATTAGAAACATTGCCACACACTATCGAGAAAAGCAAATTTCTTCTTCTGCCCCTGTGACATACAGTGGACTTGCGGAGCTGTATTCCTGCAATTATCCATCTCCTGGCCAGCATTAGAATGTAAGAGTGGTTTTTAAATGCAATCCATTCATCTGGATCTTTTTTTTTGCGGATGGGGGGGTTCCGGTAGTGGGGCCTGAACTCTGGGCTTGGGCGCTGTTCCTCAGCTCTTCAGCTCAAGGATAGCGCTCTACCACTTGAGCTACAGCACCACTTCCGGCTTTTTTCTTTTTGCTTATGTGGTGCTAAGGAATCGAACCCAGGGCCTCGAGCATGCAAGGCAAGCGCTCTACCACTGAGCCACCTTCCCAGCCCTCATCTGGATCTTATGTCCATTTAATGACTCTTTGGATTTTCTAAAAATGCAGCGCGAGTCCCACTGGAATCCAGACCAGTGGGACTGAACAAAAAGATTCTTGGTCTGCATTTTAAAGGAAACTATGGAAAATGAACTTTTCTTTTTGCACATTTCCAATAGACAATATTGCAAGCCATGTGCTGGTAGTTTGTGTCAGTAATTCTAGCTACTCAGCAGGCTGATATCTGAGGATCTTGGTTCAAAGCCAGCCTAGGCAGGTAAGTCTGCAAGACTCTTATCTCCAATTAAAAACCAAAAAGCCAGAAGTGGAGCTGTGGCTCAAGTGGTAAGAGTGTGCTAGCTTAAGGACAGTGCCTAGGCCTCAGTGTTAGGACTGGCACGCATGTGCTCTCTCTGTCTCTGTCTCTGTGTCTGTCTCTGTCTGTCTGTCTCTGTCTCTGTCTCTGTCTTTGTCTCTCTGTCTCTGTCTCTATCTCTGTCTCTGTCTCTGTCTCTCTCTCTGTGTCTCTGTCTGTCTGTCTGTCTGTCTGTCTGTCTGTCTGTCTGTCTGTCTGTCTGTCTGTCTGTCTCTCTCTCTCTCTCTCTCAGAGTCAAGTTTTGAGAATCGAACCCAGGGTCACAGAGGCAGAGAAAGGAAACCAAGGATCTGAAGTGACAGACTCACTCTCACATAGCTGATTAGGTGGCAAAACCTGTCCTTACCCAGAATTCAATGTCTCTACTTCTAGGGCCTCATTGGCTGAGCCCATCAATTAGGAGGAAGGGGAGGGGAAAGGGAAGGGACAGGATTCCCACTGACCTCTCTTTTCAAATAGAACAACATCTCTCATCCTGATGATCCCAGAAGACTTGCTGTTCTCAGCCATGATCACGCATTGCTGCTCTTTGCTGTGGTATTGGAATGACCTGCAGAAGGGTCAGAAGACACCATGAAGCCTTCCCTGGATGGAAATCAACCTTGGGGAGGAAGAAGTTGCTTGAAAGGTAATTAGATCTCTGGGTGTCTCTGTGAGCCCAGAACCATTGTCACAGTATTGATGGGGAGTGGTCTGATCGTGAATTCTTCAACACCCACTCTTGTTCTTGTTTCTCAAACCCTTACTCTCTCTCTCTCTCTCTCTCTCTCTCTCTCTCTCTCTCTCTCTCTCTCTCTCTCTCACCAAATTTCCTCTATTTCTGTTTCAATTACTGTCTTCTTTCTTCACTCATTTCATATTTATGCAAATACTGTGCTCATGTGCCTTTCTTGCTCACAGTTGGTGCTCTACCACTCAAGCCATGTCCCCAGCCTGGCTTTTTGCTGCTTAATTAGAGATAGAGTCTTGTGGGCTTTTCTGTTCAGCTGCCCTCCAGGTCTCAGTCTCCTGAGTAGCGAGGATCACAGGCGTGAGCTGCCAGCACCCTGCTTCATTCATTTTCCTTAGTGCTGGCTATTTATTTTGTGATTGAGATGGTCTGCCTATTTGACCTTCACACTCCCAACTTGCCCGTCTCCTTTTGGACTCTACATTCTACCCCTCCCCTTGCAACTCTGCTGCGCTTCCTACCCCATCCATCTGCGCCAAAACTCATGAGGAGGCCTTGTCCCCAGCATAGCATTGCTGAGGTGTGGGCCCTTTAAGACATGAAGAGGGCATTAGGAAGGATGGTTAGATCTTGCTCTATTTCACTCTGCTTACTTAAGCTCAGATTCCTTCCAGCCTGCTCAGAGGCTGGACTGCCTCCCGTTCTCTCGCACACCCGCTTCCCCTTCCCCTTTTCTTCCCTGCTGTAGTAGCCCTTGTTGTGAGCAGTTGCTTGGGCTTGAACTTCCAGCCTCCAGAACCACACACTTAATAAACTTCTTTCCTTTGTAAATTACCCAGGCTTGGGTATTCTGTTACAGCAACCAAAAAACAAATAAAAAACCACTCCTCCTCCTTTCCCTGGTGGTCCTGCTACATGGTCCTTCCTGCTTAGCCAAGTATTCAAGACCAGGCCTCCTACGTTTGCAACTCCTCCACCTGCATGAAGTCTTTGGGCTCCTGAGTTTGGTCTTTCCATGGCTCCTGTCAGGGGTACAGGACTGTCTCTCCCTGCCTTGAATGCCTACCTACCCTCTCTTGTGTTTTCTCAGCATCCTCCTACTCAAGGCTTAGCAGTGTTTCTATCCTCTGAACCTCTACAAAGCATGCATCACTTATGCCCTTAGCAATGCCCACATTGGCTACCTCAATAAATGTCATTATTTCTGCTTTCTTTAGCCACACTTTAAATCAAAAAGGGCTTAAAACTCAAATATTTTTTCTTTGGCTTTGTGCAGGACACCTTTATTTACATGAGTTCCTGTAAGTATTTGGGATGATGGTGTTAAAAAGTAGAGTTGCAGGCACCACTGGCTCATGCCTGTAATGCCAGCTACTCAGGAGGCTGAGATCTGAGGATCCTGGTTCAAAGCCAGCCCCAGACAGACAAATCTGAAAAACTTTGATATCCAATTACTCAGAAAAAAAAGCCAGAAGTGGAGATGGAACTCAAGTAATAGATCACCAGCCTTGAGTGAAAAAGCTAAGCCAGAATATGACATCTTGAGTTCAAGCCCCAGTAAGGGCATCAAAAATTTATAAACCTGGAGCTCATGTTAATGTTTCTGTCACGTATAAACATAAATGACATCTTTTCACAGCATTTTGCTAAAGGGAACACTAATAAACTTTAAGAAAAAGAACTTCAGAGATTGTGAGCAAAGAGTTTCAAACCCCAACCCCATCAGTTCCCCCTTTGCCTTTCTACCCAGGGCACTGTCCTTGAGCTTCTTCATTCAAGACTGCTACTCGGCTGCTTGGACCACAGCCCCACTTTGGGCTCTGGGGGTGGCTAATTGGAGATCAGTGTCTCACTGACTTTCCTGCCTAGGCTGATTTTGAACTGTGATTCTCAGATCTCAGCCTCTTGAGTAGCTAGGATTAGAGGTATAAGCCACAGGCACCCGGCTTATTTCTGTTAATGAGTCTGTGAGAAAATTTCTTGCCATTAGCACAGCAGGGTGGGGCTGGGCAGGCGGCTCAGTGGTAGAGTGCTCACCTAACATGCATGAAGCCCTGGGTTCCATTCCCCAGTTCCACATACACAGAAAAAGCTGGAGTTGGCCCTGTGGGTCACGTGGTAGAGTGCTAGCCTTGAGCAAAAGAAGCTCAGGGACAGTCGGTGCCCAGGCCCTGAGTTCAAGTCCCAGGACTGGCAAAATAAAAGAATAGCATTGTGTGTGGACAGGCTGTGGGGATTAGAATGGCATTGTGGGAGCCTGGGCCGCAGGGTGTTGGGACAGCAGCGTGCGCGGCGAGTACCTGCAGATGAAGGCTGTCTCCTCCTCGCAGCGGTTCACACACTCGGCTACGCTGCTGGCCCCTGCGTGCCTCTTGGTGATGCTGAACAATGAAGCCCCCTGAGTGCTCACATAGTCATCCAGGGAGCCTCCTTGGCCTAAAAAACAGAAGATAAAAGTAGAGCCACTTGCAGAGCGTTTGGTGACATCATTGTTAATTCACACAGCCGCTTTGCCTCGTCCACACCAGGCCCATGAGTCAGATGGTAGCCGGGAAAAACCCACCCCGGGTGGCAATATGCAAGAATTGGCCTGCACGATTAGCCGGTCCAGGCTAGGAAGCGGCCTCTGGGTTGCTATACCAACGGATAGGAAACTTCAGTAAGATTTGCTTTTTATCCTTTGGCTGTTGGCTGCCACGTCAGGGTGAACTCTCAGTGACAGCTATCTTTCCCAAATGCATGTTGATTCTCCAGTCTTTGGGTGCAATTGGAACTTGGGGGTCTCTTGTTTGACTTCCAGCCATTTATGCTTTCCAAGAATAATACAGGAGGCATTTGTCCGTGTGGGTGGTTCTGTTGTTTCAGAGGAAATTAATAAAAATCAGGGCCTGAAAGGGTGAGCAAATGCAGCAGTGGTACTCACTAGAAACTATGTTGAAAACAAACTGTAAAACTGTGGGTAGGGGGGCTGGGAAGGTGGCTCAGTGGTAGAATGCTTGCCTAGCATGCATGAAGCCCTGGGTACCATGTAAACAGAAAAGGCCAGAAGTGGTGCTGTGGCTCTAGTGGTAGAGCCCTAGCCTTGAGCAAAAGAAGATCAGGGACAGTGCCCAGGTCCTGAATTCAAGCTCCAGGACTGGCAAAACAACAATAACAATAACAAAACATGTGGATGCGGATAAGAAGAGAAAACTGGGAGTGAGGGAAAGAGTGACATTGTCCAAAAAGAAATGCGCTCCTTTCCTGACTAATCTAAGTGCAACCCCTCTCTATGTCACCTTTATAACAAAGTTGTTGTTGTTTGTCAGTTGTGGGGCTTGAAATCAGGATCTGGGTGCTGTCCATGAGCTCTTTTGCTCATGAGCTCTTTTGCTCAAGGCTAACACTCTACGACTTTGAGCCACAGCACCATTTCTAGTTTTTGGGGTTTTTTTGGGTCCAGTCGTGGGGCCTGAACTCTGGGCCTGGGCGCTGTCCCTCAGCTCTTCAGCTCAAGGCTAGGGCTCTACCACTTGAGCCACAGCACCACTTCCGGCTTTTTTTTCTTTTTGCTTATGTGGTGCTGGGGAATTGAACCCACGGTCTCAGGCATGCAAGGTAAGCGCTCTATCACTGAGCCACCTTCCCAGCCCCACCACTTCTAGTTTTTGAGTGGTTTAATGGAGATAAGAGTTTCATGGACTGCCTGGGCTGGCTTCGAACTACAATCCTCAGACTGCAGCTTCCTAGGAGCTAGGATTTCAGGCATGAGCCACTGGCGCCTGGCATAATAATAGTTTTTTTATAAGGGAGGAAACATATATTTGCCTGGGATAAATATTGGCCGGGGCTTCTCTGTGAGAAAATGTGCAGAGCACGGCAGGGCCCTCAGAGAGGCCTTACCTCTAAAGACCCAGGTCCCCAGCTCCGAGGCTCTGCCCCGCACCCGGGCTCTGCCAAGCCTGGAGACTCAGCTCTCTTCTTTCCCTCTACTGCTGGTGGCTTTCACAGGACTGAGGGGCCACAAAGGGTTAATGGAAAGAAGATGGCAATGTTTCCATGGGATTAGGCAACCCTAGAACCTTGACCACTGAGGGGGTATTGGGGACCAAAGCCAGATCGAGTGGGTCAAAGAGTGATCCGGACGGGAAGGGAGAACAACAGGCAGAGAGAGTGGGAAAACACAAAACCATCATGAACACCGCTCTCCCCAGCACCCGCTCTCCCCAGCACCCACTCTCCCCAGCATCCGCCGCTTTGCCCTGCCGTACTACCTTAACACGCCCCAAACCGGAAGCATGCATTATAGAACAGACAGTTGGCAAATACACTTAAAGCCTTTATAAAAGAATTGTAGAATTGATTGTGGTGGAATCGATTATAGAGAAATCGATGTTTTAGGTTCATATGAATGTCTTTACCTTCCCTTTTTTTTAAAAAAATCACGATTTGAAGTCTCATTGTCAAGAAGAATTACACTTTGCTAAGTTCTACAGATACTGTGTGATTTGAAAAGCAGACAATGCATTTATGAAGTGTCCTCTATAAAGCTAACCTTCGTAAAGAATTCTTGGGGCGGCTGGGAAGGTGGCTCAGTGGTAGAGTGCCTAGCATGCATGAGGCCCTGGGTTCGATTCCTCAGTACCACATACACAGAAAAAGCTGGAAGTGGCACTGTGGCTCAAGAGGTAGAACACTAGCCTTGAGCAAAAAGAAACTCAGGGACAGTGCCCAGGCCCTGAAGTCAAGCCATAGGACTGGCAAAGAGAGAGAGAGGGAATTATTGGAAGGTGAGTTAGGGCAAGCTATACATGATTAAATTAGCTTTAATTATGCCACATCATCATGTTTCGTAGCATAGAGCTGCTAAGATCATCCTACAAGCTGAAGCCCCAAGAAAATATCCCAAAAGAGAATTATTCTTTTCTTTTATATTTAAAATTTCCCCCCAATTTTTTTTTCGTTTTTCCCCCTCCTTCTGATATAATTTGTTGACAAAGAAACATTAAGCAAATCTTTAGTAAGACAAAACTTTTTATATTATCGTTTAAATGTGGGTGTTTCTCAAAGTGGTCCATTTGATTCTAGTGTGAGTTGTTTTCAATCACAGTGTATGTTCATGATTGCAAACTTGTCTGTCTAAAAGAGAAGCTGGTGGGGTGTGAGACAGAAGAAGTTTATCCACCTCTCACTGAGATAGCTGTAAAAGAATTCGCTTTCCTCTCAGCGCACTGGGAATGGTAAAAGTCATGTTCCTATGGAAAATGAGAGTAAGTACTTTCCTTCCAAAGAGTTGATGAGAGAATTCTCCCTCCAGCTCAGCTAAGATATTTGTTACCTTGTTGCAGGAAAGTTTGGCATTGTGTTCAGCACTAGTTTCCATAGGCTGAAAGAAGACACTTAATCTCCCACCCAAAACTTCTTTTAATCTTTTCCTGCTCTGAATTTTTTTCTCATTCTTTGAGTGGCTCCCACTAAACTCATATGTATTTAGCCAGAAACGACCACTTGTTAAAGTTTACCTGGTAACTTACAGGTTGAATTTCAAGTATGTGGGCATAAAGAGCTATCACCCATCATACTTTGCATATGAAATGTCCAAAACAGCCAATCTATAAAGACAGAAAATAGGTGAAAAAATTTCAGGGTCTGTAGATTGGGGGTAATGGACATGAAGAGTGCAGTCTGTGGGGGAAACAAAAATACTCTACACTTCATGGTACTGATGATAGTTGGATATTCTGCCCTGAATATTCTGTAAGCCTTGAACAACATGTCTTAAATGGACAGCCTGTATACTGTGGATTGTACCTTAAAATTAAGCCTCTAAAACTGTTTAACTAAACAAATTAATGGACATACCTAGAAGATAATTTTGTGCTTATGTGTGCTGGTCCTGGGGCTTGAACTCAGGGCCTGAGTGCTGTCCTTCAGCTTTTGTGCTCAAGGCTAGCTCTCTACCACTTGAGTCACACCTCTATTTTTGGCTTTTTGTTGGTTAACTGGAGATTGAGTCTCAAAGATTTGTCTGCCTAGGCTGGTTTAGAACTAGAATCCTCAGGGGCTGAGAAGGTGGCTCAGTGGTAGAGTGCTTGCCTTGCATGCATGAGGCCCTGGGTTCGATTCTTCAGCACCACATAAGCAGAAAAGGCTGGAAGTAGTGCTGTACCTCAAGTAGAGATCTAATCTTGAGCTGAAGAGCTGAGGGACAGCGCCCAGGCCCAGAGTTCAGGCCCCACCACTGACAAAAAAAGGGGGGGGGACTAGAATCCTCAGCCCTCAGCCTCCTGAGAAGCTAGATTACATGTATGAGCCACTGTCACATGGCTAGAAGATGGATTTTTTTTTTAACCTTTTAAGCAACTTGAATGATGGAAAACACCACCAGATTCTTTCTTGGAAATCCTTGGTTTAATTCCAAGTTTCTGCTTTGATGTTGACATTTGATCAATAGGCCAAAACTCTGATATCCTCATTTTCTGGGGGGTGGAGAGGAGGAGGTTCGAGACTGGGACTGGAACTCAGCACCTGATGCTTTTGCCTACTGGCTAGCATGCTACTAACTGAGCCATGCCTCCAACTGCACTCCGATTTCCCTAAGTCTAGCTTTCTTCATGTATATAATAGCCTGCCTATACCACAAGCAACATAGCAAGTATTAGTGAAAGATATACACACATACGTGTGTATAAAAATGTGCCAGGGCGGGGGGGGGGGGGGCGGGGGGGAGGATGGGGGCTGGGAATGGCTTAGTGGCAGAGTGCTTGCCTAGCATGCATGAAGTCCTGGGTTCAATTCCTCAATACCACATACATAGAAAAAAGCCGGAAGTGGTGCTGTGGCCCAAGTGGTAGAGTGCTAGACTTAAGCACAAGAAGCTCAGGAACAGTGCCTAGGCCCTGATTCAAGCCCCAGGACCGGCAAAAAAAAAAAAAAAAAAGACTAACAAAATGTGTCTGGGATAACCCAGAGGCCTAAAAGGATATTTGTTGAGTTACTATGTGCACACATCATTTCCCACACAGATACATATGGCTGCTGCAGGCACCAGAGGCAAACATCTCCCCAGGGAAAGCCTGCCTCAAACCCAGCCAACAGACACCTGCTGGGTCTCTCTCCACAGATCCGCCAGGAGTCAAATATACTCAGAGCAGCATTTCATTGCTCAGATTTGAATGCTACAGGAAGATAACCACTTAACAACAACAACAACAAAAGCCAATATAACTTAATCACCCTGAGAACCAGACAAAGTAACCATCTCTGCAGCCATTAGTTACATTGACCATTTTTTCCAACAGAATTGTCACCTCCATGAGCTCAGACATTTGGATCTGAAAAAAAAATCTCCCATTGTTTTCTGTGCTGGCTTCCCTTCTACACCCCCTCCCCAGCAGCATTCACAGGGAGATTAAAATGATACCTGGAGGAGTCCACAGTCCTAGATTTTGAACCACAAACTCTCAGAAATAGGAAGTTCATTTAACCAAGTTGCCCATAAAACAAGTGTGCATCTAATTTGGGGGCGGGGGAGGGGCAATGACGACACAGCGGCCCCAAACCTTCCAGCCTTACCTGATTTCAGAAATAAAAGAAGGAGAAGGAAGACTTCCTTCTGCTCCATGTTGGGCCAGGCCAGCGGTGCTGGAGACCGCGTCCCTACCCCAGATGTCGCGGAGAACAGCACAGCCACACACGGCCAGAGAGTCCACAGGGCCAGATAGTCAAATGAGATTAATGGTTGACCAGCCCCCCCCCCCCCCCGGCTCTGCTCAGAAGGGGCAAACAGTACCTTGAACGGGAGCTTACAAAATGTTTGCAGGAACGCATCTGCAAGCCAGGCTGGCAAGAGGTAAAAGTGACCATCCTCTCTCGGCTCCCTGCCTTTCTCCTCCCCCCTCCTCCCTGCCCACAGGCCTCCATTTTCCCCTCTTCCTTCATCCCTTTTCTGTCAGGTAAAAATAGAAAATAAAAACTGGGTGCCAGTAGCTCACACCTGTCATCCTAAGCTACTAGGAGGCTGAGAGCTGAGGATCGTGGTTTAAAGCCAGCCGGGGCAGGAAAAGTCCACAAGACTCTTATCTCCAATGAACCACCAGAAAACCAGAAGTGGCGCTGTGGCTCAACTGGTAGGGCACTAGCCTTGAGCTGAAAAGCTCAGAGACAGTACCCAGGCAAAGAAAGAAAGGAAGGAAGGAAAGGAGGGAGGAAGGGAGGGAGGGAGGGAGGGAAAAATGATAAAATAAGTAATATAATAAAATAAAACATTAGTTCTTATCTTCAGACCCCCCCGACACACACACACACAGCAGAGCCTGCCCTAGCCACCCTTCCAGCAAGCCAAACTCCTTAAGCTGACAGGGAGACAGCTCAGGCACAGGAGCCCAGACTCCACCACAAGTAAGCATCCTATGCCGGACACCAAACTCTAGAAACTGTAACGGAAGTGACACTATTGTTTTTTATTATCCAAATTCCAAATACTTTATTCCCAGTGGACTCATACCTTTTCTATAATTCTAAAAGTTTTATTGTATCATTAATTTGAATCAAATTGACTTTTAAACAATGCGCATATAATTGTACACATTCATGGGGGAGCCCGCGGCGTTTTGATCATTTGTACACTGTGTCATGTTTGCAGGTGTACTGGTTTATGCATTTATTTTGGTAGTTTAGTATTTACTTACTTTTTGGACGATGAAATCTAGGGACTTTCTCATCTGTAAGCAGCTGCTCCTCCTCCAGCCTATTACGTAATGATTAGTTGGATCAAACTTATCCATCTCCTCACTTCAAAGTTCTTTAGTAATTGTGGATGGTGATAAAATGCAGTCCTTTTCCCCCATGTCAATTCACAGCCCATCATATTTTCATCATCACAGGATAGAGAAGAAAATGGCAGAATGAAGTTGCAACACTGTCTCAATTTTCACAGTCCAGTCTGCACTTCGGACAATGCATCCTTTTTCTTCTTTTTTGGTTGTACTGAGACTTAAACTCAGCCTTGCACTTGCTAGGCAAGTATTCTACTGCTTGAGCCAGGCCCCCAGCCCTTTTTTGTTTTTAATTACTTGGGAGACAGAGTTTCTTGTTTTTGTCTAGGCCTAGCTTCAGGCCATCCTCCGACGTAGCTGGAATCACAGGCATCACCACCACGCCTGGCTTATTGATTGAAATGAGGTCTTGGAATTCTTTCCTCTTAGGGTAGATGGTTAGATCGTCAGTTAGAAGCTAACCATAATCCTTCAATCTCTACCTCCTGATGGTTGGGATTACCGGTGTGCACCATACCTAGCCTTGTGCATGCTTAAAAATCCTATTTTACTGTTTAAAAAACTATTTAGAAATAAGACAGCCTCTCTCATCTGAAATAAGGACAGAAAACATTTGTTCCTCTTTTCTGGCTGTAAAAATCCCTTCCATATCAACTGATCAAGGATCAGGGCCCCCCGGGTAGTCTAGGCGGGAGCTCTGTGCAGAATTCCTTGAGACCAAAGCTCCTGCAAAAATCCTGGAGGCCAGAGGCGCTGGGTGAGAAGCAGGGAGGACCTTAGCTCAGCCTCCGCCTTCCTGTTTCACCCAGTGTTCTGCTCCCCTCCCGGCCGCCTTGCTCCCCTCCCCTGCAGCACCTGCCACACCTGCTCACTAGAGGGGCCGCAGAGTCCGCAGACATTGCTTTTACCTGGAATCATGCAAAATGTCTTTTTGGCAGCCAATGTTGGTGGGTTGAAGAAAGTATTTGGGGGTAGAACACACAACTTTCACTCACAGATCCCTTTTCTAGTGTGTCCATGAGTGTTCACTACCACTTCAAGGGGGTTCCTATTTCCTCCTGGATGAAGAATGCCGGCCTGTCTCCGATGACCTTCTTCTTGACCTTTAAACCAATCCAGATAGACTTGTGTGCATCCGTGGGGGAGCCTGTGGTGTTCTGATGATCTGTGCATCGTGTCTCATTGCAGGTCTAACCCTCAATGCATGTATGTTGGTAGTTCAGTGTTTCCTTATGTTTTGCAGGAGAGATCAGGTGCGGTGGCAGTGCACCATTTCCCCCTCACCCTGGGGCTCTGGAACGCACTTGACTCCCACAATGCCCTGTCCACCGGCTGGGCTGGGCACTGTCTCTCCTCGTGGGACACAGCAGCCCGTGAGCAGGGGTTCCAGTACCTCCCAGGGCCGCATCCTTCCACCGGGCCCATCTGCTACCTCAACACAGGTCTGCGTTAGGGGGGGTGTGGGGTGGGGGTCTGCATATGGGGCCTCCTCCGTAGGGGGTGGGGCTCTGTGGGCGGGGCATCCCATGTCCGGAGGGGCTACATGTGCCCCACCAATAGGCCTCGGTCCATCACCCCTCCAATTGCTTCAGGAAGATTCCGTGGCCCCTCACCCCCCAGGGTGGCAGGACACAGGACACAGCACAAGCATTTGCATTTGCAGGTTGTTGGTTGCCCTGGGACCCCAAGCCATCAGACACAGCCAAGCAGTGACAGAAATGGGGAGAGGGGGCATCCTGCTTGCCCCTGGCCCCGAGCCGGGGACTACCCGTGCGGACCCTCGACTTCCACTGCGGCGCACGGAGCTGCCTTTGAGTCCCGCTGAGTTTTATTTGCTTCCTGTTTTCAGCCCTCAAACTGCATCAAGGTGTGGAGTCACAGGACAGACTGCATGCGTGTCCGGATCTGTGCGGGGGAGTGCGCTCCGGTAAGAGCCCGCGGGATGAGCGGGAAACAGCCCCGTGTCCACCCCTGTGGCTGCCTGTTCAGGATGTCTTCCTCCTCCATGCAGCCGGGGGGGGAGAGCAGCCGCCCCTTCCACATGTCCTTCCCGCAAGCTTCTCCGCAAGCCTTCCTCTGCCAGCCGGGCCTGTCTGAGAGGAAGGGGGCTGTGCGCGCTGCACTGGCTGGGCGGGGCGGGAAGGTCGCATCACCCCTTCCCCTTGGCCACCCCAGCCCCGGAGGCCACAGCCCTGATGCACTGAAGACTTAAGCCCAGCTCCCCCCTCCCCGCTCTCTCCCTCTTTCCCTCTCTCTTCTCGCTGCCTTTGCCTTTGGGATGCTCTGTATTGAAAACTTTTAAAAGCGCTTCTCCACAGGGCCAGCAGAGGGCAGCAGATCCCATTTCTCTGCCACTAAAGGCAAGGTAGCAGACTTGTCTCTTGTCTTATCCTAAAGGACTTCCCGGCAACAAAGGGGTCCAGGGCCTGAGACTGCTGGATCTGGGGTGGAAGAGGGGATGGAGGGGGAGGGGCTGGACAGAAGAGAGCAGTGCAAGGCTCCGGGGATGGGAGCAGCCGGCCGTTGGCCAGCTCTGGAGGACACTGTCTGCTGGAGGGGCCAGAGAAGCCATGGGGACCCCGGGTCTCCCAAGGCAGCAGCCACCAGGAGGCTGGGCCAGCGCTGGCCAGGGCAGCCAGTGTCTCCACCTGGCAGAGGCAAGATGGCCTGGTGAGACAACGGTGCCTCTTGCTGCTAGGCTGGATTTTCTCTCACAGTCCTCCTTGTATTCCAGCAAGTGACCAGAGCTGCTGGCGCTGAGCTCCAGGCCGGATCCCACCAGGCACCCCCACCCCGGTGGACAGACTGTGATGAGGAGGACCGAGCAGAGGACAGTCTCACTGACCAGTGTGCTGACCAGCAAGCTTGAACTAGGAAAGATCAAGGTGAGGCTGAGAGGGGGGTCAGGAAGCTGCCTTCTGCCGACCTCTGGCTCAATACCTGGTGAATTAAGGCAGACTCAGAGGACGAAGGCCTGGGGAAGAGATGGGGCTGGGGAAGCTGGGGGTCTCTGCTTTTGAAAGCACACCACCACCACGCAGGGAAGCTGACTGAGTGGTTGGAAGACAGTGATTGGCTATGTTATCTTAAGCTGTAAGCTTCCCTCTGCAGACCACTGGCTTTGAGACCCCAGAGGAGAGCCTCCCAGGGTACCCCCCAAACTCTTGCCATGTACAAAATCTGACGCCCAAGGCAATGTCACGAATACTTTGGTCCCAAGTAAGACGGGGTGTCAATCCTCCTAACTCCTGCCGTGTCTGTGACAGACATCACAAACCACATGTGAGCGCCCGCTTATCTGAGAATTGTGGATTCCCCCGAGGACGTGGGCCGTGTATATCAATGGATGGTGACTACAGACCCTGGGTGCCATTCCAGGGCACGGCCCTTGGCATTTTGAGGGACAGCTTCTATGTGATTCCTCTCTACAGGATAGCCAAGCAAGTGCCCGCTTCAGAAGTTATCTGGGGAGAAGGTGTGGAGGGCGGGTGTTTGATTGGAGGAAAATGCACGTCTTTTTGGTGACCTGCTGTTTAGGATGCCGCCAGGAGCAGACAGTGTCATTCCAGGCACCCCCCAGGTACCTGTCGCCTGCCTCTTGGTTTTCTTCCATCTTTTCTAGAAACGAGTGAGGGGCTGCCTCAGGGCTGGGCTCTGTTGTGTTTGAAGCACTTACGATAGTTCAGCCGTGCATGGACTGATCTTCTCTTCCTTTGGTGGTGAAGAAAAATGAGAATTTTGCATTTTGAAAAGAAAGACGACTTTAGGAATTATTTTTTCACTAGCCATCCAGTTAAAAACCTGCAATTTTCAGGAAGCTTTAAAACAATCACTCCCTTTCGGGGGTCCCCACAAATCCCACATTTCCCTTGCACTTTCTGTTTGGGGGGGATGAGCTGGCTCGTGTCTGCAGTGACCTTTCAGGAAATAAATGTGCACCAATGCATTGGGAGGGGACGCAGCAGTGACACTGACCACGTGTTCTAAGGAGCCGCCATAGTGGGGGACTGTTGACAAGGAAATAAGAGGTTGAGTGGGAAGCGTAGACAGGGCTAACTTTCCAAGGCGTTGGGAGGGCATTGTTAATAAACTTGGACTTCGGCCTTAGCCAATAGGGAACCAAGGTTGGCGCCGGGAGTCACATGATCAGAGTTGCCTGTCGGGTAGAGAGTAAGACTGGAAAACGGCCTCATGAAAGAAAGCACAGGCTTCAAACTGGCAGAGCTTTGTGATTAAGTATGAGGGTGAGGAAGTGGAGGAAATGAGGGGTGACGGCCAGCACTCTAGGTTAGGAAACTGAACAGAGAGAATAAAGTAGTGCAAATGCTAAGCTAAGCTTTCCTTGTGCCTGCAACCACATGTACACATCCATGCACACACGCACACATGCACACACACAATCTCGGCCTTGCTCAACACCGGGCCACACCCCCTGGGCACGCCTGCCCTGGTGTGAATCGTCAACTTCCTGCTAGCCTTCCTGAGCTCTGCACAGGCTCCTTGAGGTCGGGGTCCTGCATGCCTTCCGCACGCTTCTGCTGCTGGCAGTCAACCGCCTGGCTCACAGTACCACCAACACGTGTGTTAAATGCGCGCTCCATTTCCAGATCATAGCTAAGAGTTGCCCATCCATGTCCGGTGGGTTGTTGGCAGTCGCTTCTGGTGCGGGCGCTGATGGGGCTGTGGGCGCCAGTGGACCTGGCCTGCAGCTGGAGGAGCCCTTGCTGGTCTCCCACCCGGCTCCCGCCTGGCCACCTGTGCACCCTCCTGCCATGAGCATTGTTGGGAGTGTGGGCTGGATTGACTCTCCAGGACTGAGGCTTTCCTTTCTGGGGTAAGAGAGACACATTGGATGGAAGTATTTAATGCAGACAGAGAGCCCAGGCCCTGGCCACCCCTGCCGGCACATGGTCTTCCGTCTCTGGAGTGTGTGCAGACTCCCTAAACCACAGAGGACCTGCTCAAGCACGCCACCTGCTGGGTGGATGGTGATGTTGCCCTGGGGTCTGCGAGGACAGAAGCCCCCACCCCTGCCCTGCAGGGCTGTCTCTCTCTTTCTCTCTGCTCTCAGGGCCTGGCCGTCCCTGAGAAGCCCCACAATGGTTCTGCTTCTAAATGCCTTTTGGCCAAGCCCTGTTATACCCCAGAGAGAAGAATGTGAGCTCAGAGGGCTCTTTGTGCAAAGTAACCTTTGCAGGCAAATTCTTGGCGTACTTGAGACCTGCAGCGGGTGTCTCTTCATCACGGAGGCCTGGGTCAAACCCAGATAGGAAGTTTGCATGTATTTTTCCAGAATCCCATTTAGTACGACTTCCTGGGGACATTCCACTGTTGACAAAAGAAAGTATGCGTTACTGCTGCTCATTTTAGCTCCTTGTCGCTGGCTGGTGGCTGAAATCCAGGGGATCATGACTGAAGACAAGCCCAAGCAAAAAGCTGACGAGACCTCATCTTAGCGGGTAGCTGGATACAGCAGTGCATGCCTGTCATCCTAGCTATGTTGGGAAACTTAATTAGGAGGATGATGGTCCAGGCTGACCTGGGCAAAAAGCAAGACCCTATCACAAAAAATAATCAGGGTGGCCGAGTGTCAGTGGCTCACACCTGTCCTCCTAGCTACTCAGGAGGCTGAGATCTGAGGATGAGGGTTCAAAGCCAGCCTGGGCAGGAAATGCCGGGAGACTCTTATCTCTAATAAAACACCAGAAAACCAGAAGTGGTGCTATGACTCAAGTGGTAGAGCGCTCGCCTTGAGCTGAAGAGCTCAGGGACAGCGCCCAGGCCCAGAGTTCAAGACCCATGACTGACCAAATAAATAAATAAAATAAAAGTAATCGAAGGAAAAAGGGCTAGAGGCATGGCTCAAGCAGCAGAACCTCTACACAGCAAGCACAAAGCCCCGAGCTAAAAGTTGAGCAACTATGAAGACAAAGGAAGCAGGCATTGTTGTTGCTAGGTTTAAAAACAAGCTTGAGCCAGGCATGGTGGCTCACACCTGTAATCGTGGCTACTCAAGAGGCTGAAATCCGAGGAGCCCAGTTCTGAACTAGCCTGGGCAGACAAATCTGAGACACTCTTACCTCCAGATGACCGACAAAAGCCAAACATGGAGGTGTGGCTCAAGTGGCAAAGGGCCTGGCTTGAGTGAAAAAGTGGAGGAGAGCAGGAGGCCCTGTTCGCGCCCCATGTCTCTGCCGGCCCTGCGGAGATGACAGGGCCTGTGTGCTGCGGGTTCGAATTGGGCTTGGGGTGTATTGGCATCTTGTCCTGGAGATTGCCTCTCAGGTGTCCTGCAGGACAGATCAGGCAGCTGCAGACAGATGCCGCAGCCGCAGGTGTGTGACCGGGCCCTCCAGGCAAGCAGGCAAGCGTCTCCTCCCCACGTAAGCCTCCCTTATTTACACAACAAACACGTGACTGCTTCCCACCAGGCAGGCCCAGTTCTAAGCACTGGAAATAAAGAACTACCTGAGTGTTCTCGGAACATACAGTCTAGGATAGTGAACAAAGACCAGAAGCAAACACCAGTAAATCCAGTTATAGAACAGCAAAGCAGCATGGGGCTTCAGATGGCCGGGAGGTGGCTATTTGATGCATGTGCAGCAGGTAAAACCTTGCTGAGGTGCTGACGTGAGGGAAGAGAGTGGAGCAGGCCTTGCAGGGATCAGGAGAGCATTGCCCTGCGGTCATCACCTAGGCAAAGTTCCAGAGGTAGGACCAGGTATCCACCTTGGAGGCATGAAAAAGAAGCCAGAGGGGCTGGAGCTCAGGGAGTCCGGAGAGAATGTTGACACGTGGCTAGAGAGCCTCAGGATCAGATGTCAACCAGCTTTCTAGGCCTGGGAGACCTTTGGTTTAATGGAGTGACTTAGGAATCCATGTGGGACTGACCTTTAGCCTCATCTGGCTGAAGGAGGAAGAGCCCAGGGCGGCCTGGGTGCCAGGCCAGCGGTCCCTGCTGTGGACTCAGCTGGGTCAGGCTGGACAAGCAATCAGCGCTCCAGGCGCTCTGTGTAGCTCATGGGTAAAACTAGAGTTTGCTAAAAGACTCGATGGGGAGTTTGAGACAATTGGATGTTAACAACCTCCTCCATGTTTTTCACTCAAGCTGTTGGAAGAATGGGATCACTAGAACCAGAATGGGAGATGGCTTGGCACAGAATGTAGTCATTGGCTCTTTGAATCGTTAAAGCTCAGTTTGGAGTGTGTAAAGTTCACTAGATAATCTTAGGCTGCTCAGGTTGGAACTCAGGTCCTGGGCTAGGCTGGAATGCTTACTCATAACTGGCACTCTGCCATCTGAGTCATGCCTCCAACCTGGCTTTTTGCTGGTTGCTTGGAAATGGAGTCTCTTAGACTTTTCTGCCTAGGCTAGGTTCCAAATACAGTCCTCTAGGCTTCAGCCCCTAATTAGCTGGGATTAGACATGAGCTACTGCTGCTCAGCTTGTGTACATCTTTGATTCTTTGCCATGAGCCCCTAAAACTGGAGTTTCAAAGTCAAACATGAATATGAACTTGAAGTCCAGAAAGACTCTGCCGATATTGCTCTGCTCCTTCCCACTTTAGGAAAGAGTCACGCTCCACTCAAACACTTCTTGTATTTTATAATGTAGGACCGATGGGTGGTAGTGGCTATATGATCTCATGATCCCATAGATTTTTCCTTGGCTTCCTGGGGTATAGCTTGTGTTTCTGTCTTTTGTCCATTTATCTGCTGGAGTCTTGCATGCTTTCTTAATCTTACTCAGACTTCAGTGATCCTGACCTCTGGTCATACTGACTGTGTTTTCTCCACTAGTTTATATTTGGGTTTTATAATGCCAATCTATGATCTAGAAAGTTGCAACAGTTTATCTAGGGAAATTTGTCAATTCCTTTTTTTTTTTTTTTTTTTGTCGGTTGTGGGGCCTGAACTCTGGGCCTGGGCGCTGTCCCTCAGCTCTTCAGCTCAAGGTGAGTGCTCTACTGCTTGAGCCACAGCATCACTTCCAGCTTTTCCTGCTTATGTGGTGCTGAGGAATTGAACCCAGGGCCTCATGCATGCGAGGCAAGCACTCTACCACTGAGCCACCTTCCTAGCCCTGTTAATTCCTTTTAAGTTTTGAAAATCTTTCACTATTGTCTTCAGATAACACAAAGGTATTTCTGCAATTATGCAGTTGGTTAAGCTCAGATATCAAACTTTCGACTGTTTTAAAGTTGTTTATTTTTATCTAGAGTTTGAGGATAAATTCCCAACTGCAGTTGCCTCAATCATAGCAAAATCTACTCAGTTAGGGCAGAAGTTTGGTGATATATCCAAATTAATAGGCACCAATGGATTCACTTGACTTGGGATCATGACGCTAACCAATCCTGGAAGCCATATCCCAGAGCCATAACCAATCCTGGATTCATTAAACTACCATCACTGCTTTCAGACGCGGTCACCTGCTTCGGCCTAGAATCACACTCAGTGTCTGTGCTCCAGCTTTCCCAGGTGTCCCGGGGCCACAAGTGTTCCCAGAGGGTCTGGGTGAATCACAAGGGGTGAGAAACGAGGCCGCCTGGGCAAACAGTATCACCGAAGTGGTGGCAGTCTCACAGGCTTCCTGATTCGGGATGAGAAAACAGAAGGGATCTTATCCAGCCCTCTGGTCCAGTTCTATCCATTGTTTAGTGTTTTGCAGAACTAGGGATGGAAGCTAGGGCATTATGCTAGACGATGTTGTTAGATGTTGTATGATGCTACACGTATGTTGCTCTTGAGATAGGTTCTCACTCATTTTGCTGATGCTGGCCTTGAACTCCTGTCCTGGCCTTCCCACTGTACCCCCCTCAGCCACTGAGATCACAGGTGTGCACCACGCCTGTCTTTCATACTGTTGTTAAATAGGAAACCTTGCTGCAGTCCATCTTGCATTCCTGAAGCAGAAAGACTTTCCTTCCTCGGTAACCTCCCCTGCAGAGGTAAGATGTTGATAGCCTCAGTAATCTCCAAGGCCAGACATCTTCACCGATTATCTGCCAAGACAATTAACCTTGTAGAATGTTTAAAGAGCAATAGAATGTGGACTTCTGTATTACCCGACTATCTGTTTTATTTATTTCAAACCCTATTTAAAATGCCAAGTAGAGGAAGTGGCGCTGTAGCTCAAGTGGTAGAGCGCTCGCCTTGAGCTGAAGAGCTGAGGGACAGCGCCCAGGCCCAGAGTTCAAGCCTCACGACCGACAAAAAAAATAAATAAATAAAATAAATAAATAAATAAATAAATAAATAAATAAAATGCCAAGTAGAAATACCTATATCTAAGCACCTTTGATAAATGTTTTATTTTTTAAAAAAAAGTCTATGTGCACCAGGCACTGGTGGCTCACGTCTGTAATCCCAACTACTCAGGAGGCTGAGATCTGAGGATCATAGTTCAAAACCAGCCCTCGCAGAAAAGTCCATGAGACTCTTATCTCCAATTAACCAGCAAAAATCCAGAAGTAGAAGTGTAGCTCTACTATGAGAGCACCTGCCTTGAGTTTTTAAAAAAAAATCCTAAACAGGAATGTGAGGGCTGAGTTCAAGCCCCAGTATGGGCACATTAAAAATAATTTTTAAAAATCTGTGTGGGGCCGGGAAGGTGGCGCAGTGGTAGAGTGCTTGCCTTGCATGCATGAGGCCCTGGGTTTGATTCCTTAGCACCATATAAGTAGAAAAAGCTGGAAGTGGCGCTGTGGCTCAAGTGGTAGAGCCTTGAGCTGAAGAGCTGAGGGACAGTGCCCAGGCCCAGGCCCCACAACCCACCAAATTTCCTGTTTTGATCCAAAGACATCGTTCAAACTTCTACTGAGCCACTTAAGAATGTCCTCCTTAGCAGGCTCCAGTTCATCCTCAGTCTACCTGACAGGGTACCCAGCTGTCCCTCCCTGCTTCCTCCTCACCGCGAGACCGCCGTTACACCCCAGAAAGCCAAGCACAGCTGACTCATGTCAGACTGCGTCTCATGAGCTGAACCCCAACAGTTCTGCATGCTCACCCTGGAGGTGTTTTCAAACATCATTTCCAAAACTTCTTGTTCTGAGTGATGTGAGTAGGCCTGGCAATTAACTAATTTCCAGCCAAGTCTGAAATATCAAAGGTTAGTCCGGGAGATGGCGGCAGGCAGAAGAATGGGCCCTCTTGTGTTAAACTTCAGCTGTGTTGATGTTACCATCCAGGCCTGGAAGCCGGCCAACACACTTAATAACCCTCTCAGCCTTTCCTAAGATTTCTCTCGTGTCTAGGATGCCAATTAAACGCCAAGCATTCAGGCTCGTTCTGCTGGGCCTTGGGAGAGGCCGACCGCTCGCTCTGTGCAGACTCCACTGCAACCAGCTGGGGCTCGAGTTTGACAGAACGAAAAGGTTAAGTTCTCAACGCAAGTACATGGGGTCTGGTTTTGGCATCTTGGAAAAGTTCAGGGCCACATGGTGAGACCCAAAAGAAGAAACAGAAAGTGCCAATACGTGTCTGCTCTGCTGTAGCTTACAATAAGCACATCCCGTCTCTCCCCTCATTCCCGGCCCTGGCTGGACACACTCTTGTTCACCTGTCAACTGTAGTTTTGCTTCTCCATCTCTGGACTTTTCTATCTGCAGTCCTAAGACTTTCCTTCAGTCTTGCCCCAGTTCAGAGAAAGGGGACTGCAGTTTGTATGCCTATTCTTGCCAATCAGGGGCCTTGCAGGGAAGATTCAGAGAGAATAGGTTTAGTGTGGCTCTGTGTGTATGTGTGCGTGCGTGTGTGTGTGTGTGTGTGTGTGTGTGTGTGTACATGTGTGTGTGTGTGTCCTTGGGCTTGAACTTGAGACCTGGGCATTGCCCCTTAGCTTTTTCACTCAAGGCTAGTGTTTTACCACTTGTGCCACAGCTCCACTTTCAGGTTTGAGGTAGTTAATTGGAGATAGAGTCTCAGACGTTCCTGCCCCTGCTGGCTTCACACCGCAATCCTCAGATCTCAGCCTAGGATTACAAACATGAGCCCGGTCACTTGGCCTACAGTGAGATTTAACCCATGAAAGTAGTTAAAGAGAAGGTGCTCACAGCCCTTTTTTGCTGCCTGCCCAGACACTGGCCTTCCTAGCTCATGAATCTTGTTGTTGTACAGTTCCGTATGATAGACCTTGCTGTGGTGACAACTATAAAGTGTTAGCTATTCCTATATTTCACTCTGATACTTGTTTGTTTGTTTGTTTTATTGTGCTAGTCCTGGGGCTTGAACTCAAGGCCTGGGCACTGTCCCTGGGCTTCTTTTGCTTAAGGCTAGTGCTCTACCACTTGAGCCACAGCTCCACTTCTGGCTTTTTTTTTTTTTTGGTAGTTTATTGGACATAAGAGTCTCACAGACTTGGGGCTGGGAAGGTGGCTCAGTGGTAGAGCGCTTGCCTTGCATGCCTGAGGCCCTGGGTTCGATTCCTCAGCACCACGTAAGCAAAAAAGAAAAAAGCCGGAAGTGGTGCTGTGGCTCAAGTGGTAGAGCACTAGCCTTGAGCTGAAGAGCTGAGGGACAGGGCCCAGGCCCAGAGTTCAGGCCCCACGACCGGACCCCCCCCCCCCCCAAAAAAAAGAGTCTCACAGACTTTCCTGCCTGGTCTGGCTTACATCTGTGATCTTCAGATCTCAGCCACACCTAGAATTCTAGGCGTGAGCCACTCACTGGTGCTTGGCTTGCTATTTATTTTTTTAATATGATTTTTGAAAAATCCAGGCATTGATGGCTCATGTCTGTAATCCCAGTTACTCAGAAGGCTGAGAGCTAGAAGACAGAGGTTTGAAGCCAGCCTACGCAGAAAAGTTCTACAAGACTCCATCACTACTTACCTAACAAAAACTGTGCTGGAGGTGCTGTTCAAGTGATAGAGCACCAGCCAAGGGAGCAAGCTGCATACACACAAGGCCCTGAATTCAAACTCTGGGACTGGTAAAAAGAAAAAAGGTAGGATGATTTGTGTGTATGTGTGTTTGCAGTTGTAATCTTGCAGAAGTATTTCACTAGCATTTCTACCTTGATCTCAAAATGTTAATTTTCATGGCAGAAAAATTGATCAGCAGCAGTGTCTTCCCATCTCTGCTGAAGAAGAAGCCCCTGTTCCCTTACACTGAGCATCAGAGATCAGCGGTGGGTATAGACCTAGGTCTATTGTGTTCTGGGATCTTTAAGGATTAAGTATGAGTTTTAAAGGCCTTGTACTTCCTGCTAGGCTTCACATGGTGTCTTTTTTTTTTCTAATTGGAACTAAACCTGGAACTGAGGGTCTTACACCTCTCACGTGGTATTCACTCGAAGCTGGCATTCTACTACTTGAGCCACACTTCTATACTTCCACTTCCAGCTTTTTGCTGCTTACTTGGACTTTTCTGCTTAGAAGGGCTCCGCACCACCAAAACGTGGCTACGGTGTCTTATTGATATTGTTAACTTAAATGGATGTTTGCATTACAACATTGTCAGCTGGTGAGAGCACTTTAAAGACCAACCCCAATCAGGACAACGTTTTCATTTCAGTTGGCTCAATGTGGAAGCCATTAGAGGACAGATGCTGGTGCCTCACATCTGTAACCCTAGCTCCTCAGGAGGCTGAGATCTGAGGATGAAGGTTCGAAGCCAGCCCTCTACCCAGCCCTCCCGAGTAGTAAGTTCAAGGCCAGGCTAGGCTACATTAGGAGACCTTGCAAGAGCTCAGTCATTTTTCCAAATAGTAAGTGTGCCACGCTGTCACAATCCAGCAATTTACTATTCATGATTCTTATAGCGCGTCCATGTTCTGTCTGGGTCGTTGCGCCTGATGTTAATCTGGGCAAAGTGCAGCCCTAGCCCGAGGCCCACAGGGGAATGGCCCCAGCGGATCACTGGTTAGAATGACGTTCGTGTTTAGCCCTTTATCGTTAACGTTGCCTATAGGAAAGAAGTTTCCAGGTAAGCACCTATAAATCGGATCTTGGCTCCACTGTTTGCTGGCTCTGTGCGTCTGAGTCACGTGGTGAGGTAGAACGCACCCCTCGCCCTCCGCGACTGTAAAGTAAAGCGGGGCAATGGCGCTGCGAAGGCCTGAAGACGAAAGACGAGGACGGACGCGTGCGCACAGAATGCCGACCGTGGTTAGCGTGCTGTGCGCATAGACTGCCGACCGTGGTTAGCGTGCAGTGTCCAAGGCATGTGCATTTGTATGTGCTGTCTTTATCGATCTTCTTTTCCAGATTCAGACAGAGTACCCAGTCCCCAGAGGTCTCTCAGTTGCTTGGCATACCGTGGCACTTTACCTTTGAGTGTACGAGGCAGGACTTCCAATGTCATCCCCACCACATCGCTTTCAGGGCAGCTGCCGCGCAGGGCTACGCTGGGGAGGCGCGCGCACCTGCGCACCGCGCACCTGTGCACCACCGTGTCTCCCTCTCAGCCACTCCCTGACCGTCACCAGTTGGACAGAGTTGTGTGTCTGACATTAAAAGATCCATAGTCCGACCAGGGACATAGGATGTTAAAAATAGCATCCAGTTGAGCCCAGTCTGTGACCACTGTTGGTGAATACTGAGATGATCATTGGACAGATGTCAAAGTGAAAAATCAGGGCCCTGTAATGAGACTCTAGGGGATAAAAGATGGTGGTGGTGACTCATTCCTGTAATCCGTAGGAGGCTGAGATCTGGACAAGTCCAATTCAGAACTAACCCGGGCAGAAACGCCTGTGTGACTCCCATCTCCAAAGTAACCAGCAAAAAGTTGGGCATGGCTCAAGTGGTACAGCACCAGCCAAGAAGCAAGCTGAGCAAGCATGAGTCCCTGAATTCAAATTTCAGTACTGCAAAGAGACAACAACAAGAGCAGCACACAAAAGCCATTATACTCAGGTAGAGGGAACTGCCCAGGAGAGAGAAGCAGGGGCCAGGCAAGAAGTTTCTGGTGGCCAAAGCACCAGGCCCAGGCTCTGCCCTTCCTACCAGGCTCCCTCTCCTTCTGTTGTATCCTGTGTAAACCCCACTTTTCCTGACTTAGCAGAGGACATGCTTCTGTCGCTTGGAGCCAAAAGTTCAGGCACAGATACTACCCCTCCCAGGCATACATAGTCTCCACCAGAAAAAAAAAATGTGACTTGCTCTAAGTCTTCTGGAAAGCAACACCTTCCAACTCACTGGCTTTGGAGAGATAATGAAAGACACCCTTACATGAAAAATGAGGTGTCGTTTAAAGGTTAGGCTTCAAGCTGTGATATTTATAGAGTTAGATCTAAACTTGGAATGGAGAGCAGGAAGTTGGTGTGCCAGCCTTCCATGGAGTCCAGATTGTCGAAAATCACAGTCCAGATCTGTCGTAATCCATGTCTGTGCTTTCCTGCCTCTTGCTCCTGTGGCCATAGGAAGAAAAGAGCATTAAGGCTAAAAGATACCCTAGGACTAAAGGCATTACCATGCCACAAAGTAATGGCTTTCACACGTTCATTTGTTATCAAAGTCTGCCAAACTCAGATGTTTGGGATAAACTAAGGAGTTGGCACCAAGCAAAACAAGAGTACCGTCTGTTCATGTGCTGGCAGTAATACAAATACACTGAAAGCATTGGTAAGTCCTGCTAAACTATAAAGAAATCACCTATGAATAATCTTTTATCACACACACACACACACACACACACACACACACACACACATCACTACAGCAGTTTAGCTGATGGCACCAAGGACTGGTTAATGCCAGAAAGAGTGTGAGACCTTTCTTTCATGACACTTAGCTTTGGGCATAGGAGCACAAGCAGGTACTATGGAGGCCCCACTGGCCATTTAGGATGCTGAACTATAGTGCTGGTGAATACTGACACATTTGTTGGTATACTGAGCTCTAAAGATTTGGACCTTGAACTCAGGGCCTGGATGCTGTCCTTTAGTTTTGTAATCAAGGTTAGCACTCTTACCACTTAAGTCACTGCTCCACTTCCAGTTTTTTGGTGGTTAATTGGAGATACAAGTCTCAAGGCCTTTCCTGCCTGGGCTGGTTTCAAACCATGATCCTCAAATCTCATCGTCCTGGATTACAGGCATGAGCCACCAGTGCCTGGCTCTTAGTTTTATTTTTTGATTGAACTCAGGTCCTTGTGCTGGTTGGGCAGGTGCTCCGCTATTTGCGCCCCACTAGATAGGTTTATTTGCAATTATTTGTCTAGCTCTGTCATGCCACATCCCGTAAAGATATTCCCAATGATATCTGGGATATTTTTCTTCACTTTTCATTTCTTCCCTGTGAGCTCCATGAAGGATGGAGATTTTTTTCTTTCCATCTCTAGGAAAGCTAAGAATGTATTCAGTGAATTAAAAACTTTGTAGCATGTTGGTCTCCAAAGGTGATTTGTTTGAAGCTGAGAGTGTACAGAAGTGTTAGGCGTAGAAGCTGAGTTCACAGGCGGCCCTGGGTAGATTATCTATCCTTTGAGTAAGAAGCCTAGCTAGGAAAGTAAGAAGTCTACTTGGCAAAATGGGAAGAACACACCAGTCCTGGAGGTCACCTCTGGGGCCTGCAGAAAGGAGTGTCTGTGAGGTCCTGGCACAACGGTGCCCATGTCACCATAGGCATCAGAGGAGCTGAACAGCTGAGTGAGCGCTCTGGAATCTGACCTTGACTCCAGTCCCAGCGCTGCCATTGTGCCCTCGTGCACTGGGCCACTTGGAAGTCCTCTGGCACCGCACCCATCCCAGGGTGGGAGGGGTGAAGGGCCTGTAACAAAGAGCAGTGGTCTCCATGACTGTCATCGGTGTGAGGTTACTTCACCCAAAGAACACATGAAGTCAGATATCCAAACCCATTCAGAGGGAGAGATATCAATTGTAGAGGAACTCAGGATGAGAACATTTCTATACTCAAGTACTGCATGTCGCTTTGGGTTTCCTGGCAACCAGGGCAATAAAAAGAAACACAATGTTTTACATAATTATCATTAAAGTTATAATTAACCAACTGAAGTGGTGATGTCCAAGATGGCACTCGGTAGCTACACATGGCTGTACAGCATTTGGAACATGGTTACAGAACAGAAATGAGCCATAATTATAAAACACACTGGGTAAAAAAAGAGAGGCTAAAAGAGAAAAATGCTGCGCCAAGTGCTTTTCATGTTGATTTCTTATTGAAGTTATGGTATTTTGTTATCTGGATAAAGTAGTAAAATTAATTTACCTATTTTACTTAGTACCTATTTTACTTATTAATGTTGTTATTAGCATATTTAAAGTGTCATAATCAGTTCATATTTTTTGCATTATATATACTGGACAGCACTCAAGGACAAATTTCTTTATTGCCTTCACTATTATAAGTGGGCTATATATTATCAGTATTTTTATATTAAAATGATATTATAATGTATAATTATAGTCTCATAACATTATCATATTATAGTTATATAATAGAATTGACAGAACTTTTTATGTGAAATAAAATATTGATATGAATATGTATATAATATATCCATATATTATATACTTTGTATTATTTACAGAAAAGGCATGGGGTAACTAAATGGTAAATCTCTTCCTCTGCAATTTCAAATTAACTCTATCTTGACTAAGTGAAGTAGTAATTATTATAATAAAGCCAGGTGCTGGGGTTTCACACCTGTAATCCTAGTTACTCAGCAGCCTGAGATCTGAGGACCATGGTTTAAAGCCAGCCCAGGCAGGAAAGCCCATGAGACTCTTGTCTCCACTAAAAACTACCAAAAAATAAGCTGGAAGTGGAGCAGTAGTTCAAGTGGTAGAGCATTAGTCTTGAGCTCAGAAAAGCTCAAAAGCTTTCTCAAAACCAGAGTTCAAGTCCCAGGAGCAGTGCACATACACAGGCATACACACACACATCAAAATAATTATTATTATTATAATAGTTACTACTTGAATGCATGTAATAGGCATCTACTGAATCTTAGTTATGTGCCAGGCAAAGTACTGATATTTTTACACAAGTGTATATAGATCACTTACAAATTCAATGTGATATGATCATTCTTACATTAAACCAGAAGCTTTTTTTTTTTGCAATATTGGGGTTTGAACTCAGGGTCTTGGGCTTGCTAGACTGGCAGACTCCACTTGAGAATATCCTGCTTTTCCACTGGTAATTTTTGAAATAGGATGTTGCTAACTGCCCAGGGGTGTGCCTGGCCCACAATCCACTTATTTTTAGGCTCTCCATTGTTACTAGTGACAGAAGTGTCTGTCACTGCATCAAGTTTCTCTCCATTATGATGGAATCTCACAGACATGTTGCCTGGGATAGCCTAGAATCATGCGCCTCCTCATTTCAGTTCCCCTACGGCTAAAATGACAAATAAGCACCATTGCACCCAGCTGTGAGTGCATAATGGTCTTGTGAACTCTTCAGCCTGGCCACAAACTGTAATCCTCCCAATCTTAGGCTCCCAGATAGCTAGGATTATAGATAGACACGAACCACTAGTGCCTGGTAAAACCAGAAACCCTTCAGACCATGGTTAGGATGTGAGGATGGAGGCCTCTTCTTTTTCTGCCTCTCTGGGGCTGTTTTCAGCCTTCCGTGAGGTGCTGGGCAGCAGTATTGCTCAGTTCGCCAGCAGCCATGGCTGGAATGCCTCTCTCTCTCCTCACCTGTGCCGTCCAGCTGTGGTGTATTTCTCTTCAATCTCTTCCTGTTTGCTGCAGAGCATTTAGAAGTCGGTGGGAGGTGGGGATCTGACTCTGGCTGTTACTGCCAGAGTTTGTAGTCCCCCGACAGCATCCTGCTACCATGCTGAGGCTTACCACGGTTTTCTCTGGGCCATTGGGTTTTGCTTGTGGCGCTCACTCCCTCAAGATAAACTGAGTCACTATAACTAAGCATACAGCTTTTGCTCTGGGTGAAGAAACATTCTGACTCTACTGAAATGTATATTTTGAAGAAACTGACCACACGCTCTGCTCTTGTTTTTGAGATAGGATCTCACTGTGTGGTGTGGAGCAGGCTAACCTGGAATTCCCAGTCCTCTGCCCGGCCCTCCTGAGTGCCAGGATTACAGCAGTGTCCCACCACATCCACCCCACTGTTTTAATCTCTGTATATATCTTCTTTTATTTATTTTTTTGTCGGTCGTGGGGCTTGAACTCTAGGCCTGGGCGCAGACCCTGAGCTCTTCAGCTCAAGGCTAGCGCTCTACCACTTGAGCCACAGCGCCATTTCTGGTTTTCTGATGGTTTATTGGAGATAGGAGTCTCACAGACTTTCCTGCTCTGGCTGGCTGAACCTCTATCCTCATATCTTAGCCTCCTGAGTAGCTAGGATTGCAGGCATGAGCCACTGGTGCCGACTTGAATGCGTGTATATTTCTAAAAAGGTTTCTAGGAATAAAATGGTGTTTATAAGAGGTAAATGTACCAAACAGAACAAATGAAGCTAATCCCCTCATCCCTGGCTCTGTCAGTCTGCTAAGTCCAGGAGAGAGAAACCATGAAATGTAGGGAAAGTCTGGCTCCCAGTGCAAATTTAAGAAAGGCTAATACAATACTACCTTGAATTTAGGACCCTAGAGAGATGGAGAAAACTTGGGGAAACCATTCACCAAGAGGATCGGATGACCGATTGGGAAAATGGGCCCAGTGAAAGACTCCTCCTCAAGACTATGCTGCGATCCACAGGAATGAGTATTGAAAGTGATTGCAATGAATATCAAACTCCTTGTACTGAACCAGCGTAGAACCCCTGTGGCTCACACCTGTCATCCTAGCTACTCAAGAGGCTGAGGGCTGAGGATCACTGTTCAAAGCCAACCCTGGGGAGAAAGTCCATGAGATTCTTATCTCCAATTAGCCACCAAAAAGCAGGAAGAGGGTTTGTGGCTCAAGTGGTAGAATACCAGCCTTGAGCTAGAGAGGGAGGCCCTGAATTCAAGCAGCAGTACATGCGTGCACGCGTGCATGCTTGTGCGTGCACGCACACACACACACACACACACACACATGCGCTCCTGCAACAGGGATCATGTTTCAGATTTCTACCCAAGGCTACTCTTGAGTAGACTGAAAATGTGTCTCCTGATCAGAGGACCTAGAGACCCAGAGGACACAGGGCCGGCACTCACTCTACACAGTCAGACTCCCAGTTCTACCAGTGAGTCACAGTAAGATGTAAATCTTCTGTGGTTGGTTCACAACAAACTACCATGAGCCCATCAGCAAACCTGAAACCGGGTGGTCACACCCGCAAGGCCCAGGCTGGGTGAAATGTAGAAATTCATTTCCATGAGACACAAAGGGCTACCTTGCTCACATAGGCCCTGGGGCTTTGTTGGGACTCATAGATGTAGAATCAGATCTGGGGCACTTAGAGTGAAGGGGGAAAAGTTAATTTTTTTCAATGCTTCTGTAGAGTTGTGGGAAGAGCTTTGTTACTCCAGTGGAAAACAAAGGTGGGCGTGGGAGATCTCCAGGTGTGTAGTAAGGAGCTCCTTCTTAGGGGGGTGTACTGGACCGTTCCGGGCCACCTGGGTCTGTCAAAAGGGTGGGGGGAGGGGTATGCTTATTATTATTATTATTATTATTATTATTCAGTTGGAAGAAATCAGCTCCAACCCACAAAATAAATTCTGGCGATAATGGGTCACGATGTGAAAGCACATAAGCGGGTGCTCTGTGCCTAGATCTTCCTGCTTTAACCGGCCTGCTGGCCAGGGATTCCTTGTGGTGAATTCCGGCCTCCTGGCTGCACCTGTTCCTTCTCAGCTGCCAGGAGCTAAACAGGTGCTGCAGCCAGGGTGTCCCATGGGTCCCTGAGTCCCAGGGCTCTATCCCTGGACTCTGTGTATTTCCCTGGAATGGTAATTAAGGGAGAATTGCAAAAGATGAGCCTCTTTACCCTGTCCCCTCCCCCTTCACGCACACACATAGAAGATGGCAGCCAGTGGATGGATCCATCATAGCATGAATGGGACCATCAAATCACCAGTGGGGGCGGTGAGGAGAAAGCGGCTATGGGAACCTGGGAAAATAGGCACTGGGGGGAAAGATGAGTCATCTGGAGAGACAGAGGCCCCTGTGGTGAGGAGATAGGACCAGAGCTGGGTCCCCCGGATGAAGGCAGGGCGGACTCCCTGCCTGGTTTTATCCCAGAGGTATGATGCATGCTTGTCCCATCTCCAGCTGGATTGTACACACCTGGGGGGCACTGGCCTTTCCCTCTGTAGGTGAATAATAATTGCCTGGAGAATGAGCTTGTGAAAGTGGCCAGAGATTAAAAAGGGTGTGTGTGGGGGGGGAGAGGGGGTAACTTGCAGCTGTTGAAATAGATAATGCTGATGACAAAGCACCTTTTAAAATACCTTTGTAGGGCTGGGAAGGTGGCTCCGTGGTAGAGTGCTTGCCTTGCATGCATGAGGCCCTGGGTTCAATTCCTCAGCACCACATAAGCAGAAAAAGCTGGAAGTGGTGCTGTGGCTCAACTGGTAGAGCACTGGCCTTGAGCTGAAGAGCTGAGAGCACCCAGGCTCAGAGTTCAGGCCCCACGACCAACCAAAGAAAAACCCTTTGTGAAAATGAGCATTGTTCTCTTCAAAACATCTCTGTGAATACGCTGGTGATAAAGCTAGAGACCCCCTAATGGTTACAAGTTTCATGTTTAACGGTAATGGTTTGGTTTTGGCATTGGGTGGGGGGTGTCACACCCAAACTCACACAGCGTTCTTTCTTAAACTCAACCAGAGTGGGCTCTTTGTTTTTGTGCCAGTCCTGGGGCTTTAACGCAGGCCTAGGTGCTGTCTGTAGCTTTTTTGCTCAAGGCTGGCATTCTGCCACTTAGGCCACAGCTCTACTTCCAAGTATTTCCTGGTTAATTTTGAAGTAAGGGTCCCACAAACTTTCCTACTCTGAATTGCAGTTCTCAGATCTCTGCCTCCTAAGTAGCTAGGATTATAGGGCCAGCAGCGTTAGTTTTAAAAAAAACTTTGACCCCACTCTAAGATACCTAACAGACACTTTACTGAAAGCTGATTTGCAAGTGATGCCCTAGAGGCATTGGCTTTGAATGTGATGGTGATGATGATGATAACTGATCACTGGGTTTGGAAGCCTATTAGTGCTAGGAGACTGACCAGATGTGTACTGTGTACTGTGTATATAAATGTGTGAGTGTGTGTGTGTGTGTGTGTGTGTGTGTGTGTGTGTGTGTCCTGGCACAGGGCAAGGCGGATGGCAGGGGTCCCCATCAGACCCCAGAGCCAAGGAAGGAAGGGCCCGGAAGCTTGTGTTGGAAGGCAGGGATTATGCTCATGGAAAAGCAGCGTTGCTATCTTTGTACATGAATGGCATCTCTTCATATCGAGAAGCATTTTGGTTTCTGGTTTTTCCAAGAGAAAATTGGAGCAAACCCAGAACCTGGCTGAGGGGCAGCTCACTTTCCCGTCCTGCCATGTGGTGCCTCTGGTGTGGCCCAGGCATCTGCCAGCTCCCACGCGACAGCAGGACCTAGGCCGAGGGCACTGGGCTTTGGACGGCAGCCGGGGACCCGAAGAAATGCCTTTCATCTCAGAATGTCACAGCCTTGGGCTCACAGGTACTGGGCGCAGGCTTGGAGCTTTCACTCAAGGATGCGCAGGCCTCAGCCAGGTGAACACCTCCTAGAGAAACCCTGCAGCTCTGGCTCAGCCAGCTCTGCACTCACTGCCAGCGTTTCTATGGCAGCAAGCATCTGTGTCCAGAAGAGTGCCGTGCAAGAAGTTGCACACAAAATACAGCCTGCTGCTGCTGACTTCATGCCTTAACGCCTCACGAGGTCACTTGGATGACTGGCGCATCACCAACCCCAGGCCTGCAGCTCTGCTCTCTGTCCCTCGCTCAGGTGGGCACACCACGGTGCAGACATCTAGTCTAAGACACGTTGCTCTGTAGCATTTCAGGAACAGCTCAGAGGCCACCTTCGTAATGATTCACTTTAGCAATATACTACGCATGTGCAAGAAGTACATACGCATACTCAATATCTTATAATAGTTATTTTCTAGTATTTGTTATTTACTAATATTTATTATTTGTAATACTTTGTGATGAATGAAGAAACATATGGAGGGCTTTATCCTATTTATACAATCTTACAGTATTTTACAATAGTTAATGATTGTAAGCATTACTTTCGTATTTATAGTTTCTAAATCCATCCTGAGGAATTTGTCTAGAATACGGAAGTGAGACCCTACGGGTCTGTCCCTGCTAGTCATCTTCTTGTCCTCCTACCAGGGAGCCATGCCCCCTCCCCCCGCACCCCCCTCCCCCGCCTTCCCTTCCCCTGCCTCCTCCCCCCTCCTCTACCTTCCCCCTCCACACCGCTCCCACTTGCTCTATTATTGGTCTTCTGCCCAATAGGGTCAAACGTTATCATGTGATTACGATGATTCTAAGGATATTTTTGAATGGGACTGAAATGAAAGTAGGTGGACTTTGAGTCGAGCAGATTGCCCTTCCTAATTGCCCTTCCTCCAAACAGTAGCAGGCCCAAATGGAACAAAAGAGACCTCGTAGAGCACCAGAGAGTTTGTGAGCAGTCTGCCTTCAGACTGGAGCTGCAGCACGGACTCCCCTGTCTCTAGCCCGCCATCCCACCCTGCAGACTCTGGAGTTGACAGCCTCCATAACTGTGTGCACAAACTCCTTCAGGGAAACCTCTTCCTAGGCGTATTTATGCACATCATTGGCTTTGTTTCTCTGAGGGCCCCATGGGCCTTTGAACTCAGCTCCGCAAAGTGGGGGGGGGGGCAGTCAAACCCATGTAGAGCCTTGAGTGTGGACAGAGGCCGGACTCCCGGCCACCCAGGGAAGGCTGAAGATGCAGGATTCCAGTCTGCATTCCCACAGCCTCTTACACAGCAGGGCCGGCCGGCCCTTGCTGCTCACCGAACACTAGGCTATTTCTTTCTCTATGTGACTCTCATTCATCTCAAAATATGAGTTGCTCTAGAGTCGAGTGCTGTAAAAAGCCCAAAATACATTTTACAAAACCAGTCCTTTGGCCAGGGTTTGCGATCCAGTCAGAAGTTCTATTTTGGACTGCCAGTGCCCCACCGCCCAAGTTTGCACAGTGTTACCCTAAAATGTGTGCCCTTCCCGGGACTTCGGAGTGTGGCCATATTTAGAAATGGGGTTGTTGCAGGTGTAATTAGTTAAGCTGAGGTCATACCTGGGGAGGGTGGGCCTTCCATCCAATCTGACTGGTGTCCTTAGCAGAGGAAGAGACCTGGAAGATGCATGCAGAGGGAGGGAAGAGCACCTCATGCCAGAGGCACAATCTGGAAGGCTAGGGCCCAGATTGCCGAGCCCTGTAGAGGCCATGGGACACACTGGGCTCCTAGGGCCCCGACAAGAAACCCACCTTTCTCCTCCAGAGCTGGGAGAGAATAAATTTCTGTTACCTTATGCCAGCCAGATGGTGGTACTTTGGTAAATGACCAATCCTGGTAAATTAATATGACAAACAAGCAGAAATGTTGATGCAATATACACAAATGTTTCCCGACATGACCTGGGACAGAGGGCACTACAGTCGAAGGAACGGGGTGGGTCTAGTCCTCGTGAGCAAGTGTCATCACCAAGGCTAAATGCAGAAAGATCAGTATTTGCAGAGCAGGGGTTCCTACGATTGGAGCTGTGCACAAGGCCAGTGCGTGCGGATCTGATTTCTGGTCCCAACTGCAGCTTGAACAACAGGGTCTGCAGCAGACACCAAGTGAAAAATAGAGGCCTGCTCTAGGTTAGATTTCCTGTGCTGATCCTGTCGCTGAAGGTTCAGCTCCGTACCGGTGGTTATCAACCCTGCTTGCCCGTGTTTTCAACCTATCAATTCTGGCCCCATCTCAAACCCATTAAATATACAAAGGTACAGATGGGGGAAGAATGAGATTGTCAGCTCCAAGACTCCCTTCCCATAGCTCAGTACGCTCCTTCCCCTTTCCACAGCTTAGCATGCTCCCTTCTTGGGTAAATGCTAGGCCCATGTAGTAAAGGCAGTAAACAATCAGTCGCCAACCCCCTCTACCTTGGGATGGTACTGCTCTGGGGCAGCTACCACCATAGAAGGCAACAGGAGCCCCTTAGAGTGACCTTCAGGTCCGGGCAGCTGCTATTTGGGCAGCAGCCATAAATCCAAGTCTGCCATGATGAAGTCCCTGGCCCTCACATCCACACCAGGATCTCTGCCTCCTAGCCCCTTCTAGCCCCTCTTAGACCTCCTAGGTTATATAGGTCACTTCAGACAACAGCCGGCACTTCTTCTCATTTCTCCCTTGTGAGAAGGGGTCTTGCAGGTCCCTTTCCAGCAATACACCTTTCTTTGTTCTCTGTACCTGGATGTCTGTGTGGTTTTCTGGCAAAGTCCAAATAAGCTATCAGAGATTCAATCATCAGTAACGTGTGTGTGTGTGTGTGTGTGTGTGTGTGTGTGTGTGTGTGTGTGTGTGTGTGTGTGTGTGTGTGTGTGTGTGTGTGCTTGAACTCTGGGCCCGGTCACTGTCCCTGAGCTTTTCTGCTCAAGGCGAGCACTCTACTACTTGAGCCACAGCTCTACTACTAACATTTTTTTTTGGTGGTTAATTAGAGAAAAGATTCTCACAGACTTTCCTACCCTGGCTGGTTTTGAACCACAATCCTCAGCCTCCTGAGTAGCTAAAGATTACAGGTGTGAGCCACTGGCATCAATATTGTTTTTTAAACCTTCTCAGGTGATTTGATTCTGCAGCCAAAGGACAGACTCACTGGGTTCTAGCTAACTTCTCAAACCAGTCACCAAGCCACTTTTAACAATCCCGTAAACACACCCGGTGGACAGATTTTATGAGATGTGAGGATCTTCTAAGCCATCCCTGTACTGTTGTGCCAGCGCATTTCCACACGCTTCCCACACACATGTAGGCAGTCTGTGTCTCTCTCGTACTGTTGCTCACAGGGGCCAGGACTTCTGGGACTCCTCGGTCCTCCAGCCCTGGGGCTATCAGGACAAAGGTCTCTCGCCAGGTGGCTCAGAATAGCTAGAGGGTGTGTTCACTCAGTGCGGGGAAGTAACAGAAACTCACTTTAGGACTTAAACCTGACTGTGGTGGATTATGAAGTTAGCAAGTTGCTTGGGCAGAGTCCTCACCAATGAGATCAGTGGCTTTATAAAGCAGCTGGAGGGAAGTAGCCAAGCCCTCCTCTCCTTTCTATTCCTCTTGTGGTGTAAGGACACTGTGATCCTTTCTGCCAGGGGAAGCAGAGCTTAAGATGCCATTGTCACAGTGGATAAAACCTGGTACTAGTTGTTTTCCAATGTCAAATACACTTATTTTCATGTAATCCTTTCTTTAGACCGTTGGTTAGGTACAATTGCCAGGCAGATTTAGGTTTCTAACATGGATTTTTTTCAGTATAAGAGTTTGAATCTGCCTCCATGCCTAACGAAGCCAGGAGATGGGGCTTTGGTCCTGTCTATCTGTCTGTCTGTGCTCTGTGCTCTGGTCAGGGTGCAGCACTCTGAGAAGGATGACTGTCCGGCTGGCCTGGCTTCCCAGGAAATGCCCAACTGGGGCCTTTTGTGCTGCTGCAAAACTCAGGAAATGTAAACCTCTGAAGAAGAATCTTTGAATTCTGGAACTTATTTCAGAAGCTTAGAAGGGCTTCTTGGGTTAGAATTCTGTTCAAAATGTTCCTGATGTATACCTCATAAAAATCAATGTTTTCAATATTTATCTATGACCAGTTTTTATCCTACTTCGAGAAGGATAGTGTAAGAAACTCTTGGTTAGCATGAAAGCGTGTGTGTGTGTGTGTGTGTGAGAGAGAGAGAGAGAGAGAGAGAGAGAGAGAGAGAAAACATGCACCATTCTCTTCTACTGCCTGTGTTACAATCCAGCTATTTCTGTTCATCATAGTATTTTTTTATGAGTAAGAGCTGCATGTATTGTGGAGTGAGCATTGCTTTCTGCCTTGAAAAAGCTTCTTTGATACTAATGCCCTCAGTAACTTTTATCTTGGATTTATTTCTGACAAGTCATCCATCCATCCATCCATGCATGCATGCATTCATGTATTATCCAGTTCATGTTCCTCCCTCCCTCCTTCCCTTCCTTCCTCTTTCCCTCCCTCCCATTCTAATGTTTGCTAGGGAGGCACTCTATCACCTGAGCAATGCTCTCAACCCTTTGTTCTCATTGTTTTCCAAATAGGATCTCATTCTTTTGCCCTGTTCCTGCCTGGAACCCAACCAACTGACCTATTTACTCCTCTGGCATAACTTGGATGACAGACAGATGTTGTTAAGTCTGGATATTTTATAGGTTAAGTTGGCTGGAGGAGTCAACTCCCCCCACCCCTTTTTTTTGTTCAGATTGTCCTGGAAACACATTCCTTTATATTTCTGCCTTCCATAGTTGTGAGCCACCATACCTGGCTGTGGTTCATTTTCTCAACAGGCATTTTCCTGAACATGTGCATACACAGGGCATTATTGTGGGTGCTGTAAACGCATGATAGGAATAAAATAGGAGCTGCTCTGGAAAAGACCACAGGGAAAGAAATACACAAGTAACCAACCAGGTGCATAGATGCCGTGGGTAGGAGATCATGGCAAAATAAGGGCTTGCCATGGTGTTGTGGTGACTGGGGGGTGGCATACAACCTTCAGGCTGGCAGTGGGGCTCAGCCGTCTTCCCAGGAGGACGGTGGTTCTGAAGGACAGTGTGAGGGGCCGCAGCAGGTGTCAGAGGGCCGGGGCTCCCTCCTAGTTGGTCATCTTGCTCTTCTTCGTGTCTGCTTGTATGTTGGGTACAAAGTGGAGACTTGCAGAAATTTGAACATGATTTAGGAAGTGCCACAGGCAATTTCACAGCTCCTTACCTCCCCTAGCTGGCCACCAAAAGCAGAAATGAACTGGTGAGACTCAGATTTCTGGCTCACAATAAGAGCAGGCTGTCTTGGAGAGTATGTATGCCTTCCTTACCCCACCAGGCTCCTAGAGAGGACAATGGAGGGGTTGGAGCAGGCATGGAGACCCATGGGCCCTCTGTGTGAGCCCTGCTCACACTGCACAGGGAGTGGGTGAGGTCAGGCATCAATCCTGCTGACCTGATGCCACTTCCTGTCCCCCTGTTAGCTTGCATTCTTTTGAGTAAGACATACTAGCCTTACCTTGTTTTGTTTTAAGCTTCTGATTTTTTCTTTGCTCCTCCTCCTCCTCCTCCTTCTCTTCCTCCTCCTCCCCCTCCTTCTCTTCCTCCTTTTGTGCCAGTCCTAGGGCTGAACTCAGGGCCTTGGAATTGTCCAAGCCTTACCTTTCTTGATCAAGGTTAGTGCTCCACAGCTCCACTTCTGCCTTTTTGGTGAGATAAGAGTCTCATGGACTTTACTGCTCCAGACTGGCTTTGAACTTTGATGATTAAATTTTAGCCACTGGTGCTCAGCTAAGCATCTGACTTAAAAACGACAACAACAAAACCCAACCTTCATTTAATGATTTGGAGTTCTCAAGAGCTCACTCAATTTATACTTTGTGAGGACGAGAATGTCTGAAATCAGTGGTAATTTGTGGTCATTTGTGTCTGGCAGAGATCTAACAGAAGTAGGCAAATCACCTCACAGAAAGAAGAGCAGCTGTGGTTTTATCTTCCACTGGGCTTTACTGTCACAAGGACTCTTCGGGAACTCATTCCATTTTGTGCACGTTCAATACTTCTTGGTGTTAGTAGGGAGAAGTAAGTGCCCCTGTGCCATTGCTGGAGAATTCCTGTGTACAAGGCAGTCTGGGTCTCCCCAGTAGGCGTGAGGGTTTCATGGCTGTTTGGGGGAGTCTGCCAGAGTGAAAACGATTCATCCTTGTCGTCCGGAGCAGATGGGGAAGTCTGACTCTTCCTGCCTCTGCCGAGCTGGGCAGAGCTAGCTGACTTGAGAAGCCAAGAAGGATGGAGAGAGCCAGGGCTGCCCCGACGTCGGAAGGTCACCAGAGCCTGGGTGGAAGAGGTGGTGGATGGCACTGAGGAGGAGGAAGTTATTTTAGGTAAAGCACAGTGCTGTGCTAAAAATAATGCGGAAAAACTCTAGCCTTGGGACATGTTTTCTTTAATAACAAAGACACTATGGCATTGCTCGGCTCCAAAGTGCTTTGTGAATGATTTTGTGACTACGCCTGTAAAATTAACTTTGTGCTGATTAACTAGCCTTGTTAGGAGGCTAAGATGCTCTAATGATGCCCTTTGCATTGATACACACACACACACACACACACACACACACAAACACTATACTATGTTTGTGCGTATGTGTATGTGTGTGTGTGTGTGTGTACATACACAAGAGTTTGAGACCTCAAAATTATGGCAGCAGCTATTTAAGATTTGTTAAGTTTGAATGGGAAGGGGAAACAAAGGAGGAGGCTACAATGCTTGATAAGAAATGTACTCATTATCTTGCCCATGTAATTGTAACCCCTCTGTACAGTATTTTCACAATAAAAAAATTTAAAAAAAGATTTGTTAAGTTTGGGGAAAGCAGAAAGAACTGACTCATGAATGTGTAACACTGTGGTTTTTTTTATTGTCCATTATGAGGCTTGAACTCTGTGCCTTGGTACTGTTTCTGAGCTTTTGTGCTCAAGGCTAGCATTCTACCACTTGAGCCACAGCTCCTCCTCCCCCTCCTCCTCCAACTACTCTCCTCCACCTCTTCTTCCTCCTCCTCCTCCTCCTTCTTCTTCTTCTTTAGCGGGGGTGGGGGTGGGGTGGTGGTGGTGGTGGTGGTGGTGGTGGTGGCGGTGAATTGGAGAGTCTTGCAGACTTCTGCCTGGGCTAGCTTCAAACCACGATCCTAAGACCTCAGTCTCCTGAGTAGCTAGGTATGAGCCACCTGCACGAGGTTTTTTGTTTGTTTTGTTTTTGCTTTCTTTCTTTTTTAACATCCAATGAATTCCTACTTTTTTTTAAATTTAGCAGAACTGAGGTTTGAACTTGAAGCCTCCTGCTTGCTAAGCAGACATTGTCACTTGAACTCACGGTAAGTAAAGAATGTTACGTACCACAACCCAAACTGGATCCCTAGTAGAACTCTAGTTTTTGTGACTCATTTTAAAGACAATCAATTCAATAAGGCACATGCCGATTCCATGTCTAGGACATGAAAGGAGAGGTGATTACCTGAAATTGTTATTTTTTTCTCTAATAGAACATATGGCTTTATTTCTCCTAAAATACATAAAATGCATCGGATATCCTTTCAGAAGTCAATACAATAACCAAACACTAATCCTTGTCATTAAATGAAAAGAAGAAATCACAAAGTTGGAAAGAGAATGAAGAAATAAATGACCACTGAGAGATGAAATGGTAAGAATTGTTAAAGAATAACTAGCATGACCCTGACAATGAATGGCAACCCCCGGGTAAAATGAACAGGATTCTACAAGAATAAGCACAGGAAGCATCACCTCCACCAGGCATGAAATCACAGCGGGCACTCCCGTGCTCCCCTGCGCCCGGAGTGACGTGTTCACAGACCCTCGTTCGTATGAAGATGTCCTGACCCACTCTCATGGGTATGGGAGGATGAAGGAGGGCAGGAGGGGGAAAGACACTGTCTATGATGCTTTGGTCCTTAAAGTACACTGGGGAAACCCAGCTCTGTGTGTGATGTGTGTGTGTGTGTGTGTGTGTGTGTGTGTGTGTGTGTGTGTGTGTGTGTGTGTGTGTGTGTGTGTGTGTGTGTGTGTGTGTGTGTGTGTGTGTGTGTGTGTGTGTGTGTGTGTGTGTGTGTGTGTGTAGAGGGGGGAAATCGAACAATGTTCCTCTCCTGAGCTTCTTTTGGCAGCTCTCAGTGGTGATTCTGTGTTGTCATTGTTTTTAAGATCATGATTCAAGGCCATGAGACCAGCCAGGAGCTAAGCAATAACAGAAAGAGGTGAACCGGAGGTAGTTCATTTGAGTTAAAAAGGCCAACTTGGCAGCTGTAACTTCAGAAAGAGGAGAGATCCTGAGGCTGCCCGCTCTGATGTTCTGATTGTCTAAGATCCAGGAAGCTAATCAACACCAGAGCTGATCAACAACAGAAAAGGAAACCACTGTTATGGATTTAACATGGGCATGAGAACCTTCTCATGAAGTCCCAATTGAAATGCCCAAAGCTGGGGCTCTCTTGTACTGTTGAGACAACAAACAATACATTTGGGAAGGCTTAGCATACTAGTGGCTCTGTAGCCCCAGGGTGGTAAATTGTAGGCCCAGAACAGAGAGATAGTGGTGAGCGAGGAAGCCAGCAGAAGAGAACAGCTCAGGTTCACTGAAGCCCCAGTCGGCAGTTGTCTCTGGGCATCGGGGTGATTTCTGGGTGCTGCTACGTGCAGGACAGCTCTCAGTGACAAATTATGTTTTACTGCAGGTAGGAAAAGATGGGCTCATTTCTGAAATCTTGGAAATTACAGTCTCTCACGTGATTTCACAGGGCAGTACTATGCCAGTGTGGTGTCTTTTGAGGTGTTCTGTCCTTGCCTCTCCTGAATTGTGTTCATGGAGCTCCTGCCACAGGTCAGACACAGCACATGCTTGCTGGTTAGGTAGACCACCAGGAATGGAGAGTGGCAGCTGTCATTCTAGAAAAGAGGGCCGAACAAGATTCTGGGGGCTGCAGGGTGGGTGCTGTGACGGCCTGTCCCAGAGCCTGGAGATGTCCCTGCGGCCTGGGGAGGGGTCAGCTAGAGGAACTATGTATGGGGTATAGGATACAAGGCCTTGGGCTTAATTTTTTTAATTGTTATAAAGGTGATATACAGAGGGGTACTGGTTACGTAAGTCAGGTAAAAAGTACATTTCTTTTTGGACAATATCACCCTTTCCCTCCTTCTCTCTGTTTTTCCCTTTCATCCCTACTCTACAAATTGTGTAGCTCATTTTCAACATGGCGTCCAGTGAAAGTTCCTGTGCTTACATGTTTATTTTGCTTTATTGGGGGGGAGGTGGTACTGGGGCTTGAACTCGTTGCCTCGTACTCTGACTGAGCTATTTCACTCAAGGCTGGCACTCTATTATTTGAGCCACACCTCTCTACTTGTGGCGTTTGGGTGGTTCATTGGACTCACTGGCTTTCCTGCCCTGGGGTGGCTTGAACTGTGATTCTCAGGTGTCAGCCTCCCGAGTAGCCAGGATTTCAGACGTGATCACCGGTGCCTTGCTAAATGCAGTATTTAGTATCAGTTAATTTAGGTTTCAAAAGTGTCACAGTACAGTTTGTTGAATGCACATTTGTTTAGATCCTGATTTTTTAAAGACAGGATTCAAGTAGGAAATGCAAAAAGTCATGCTGTCCCTGAGGCTGATTAATGTTTGTCAAATAATTTGTGATTTGTGTGCTGTTTTAGATATTCTGGCACAGTTAGTTTCAAGCAGGCAATCACACTTAGCTAGAATACAAACGCCAAAGAACATGAGGCCCAGAGCTTTTCAGAGCGGGGTTATTCCATTAAACACTTAAGAATCTCCACTACAACTTCTGAGAAGAGTTCTGGCTCAGCAAATTATAAAAGGAAATTAAAAAGAGAACTCAAATCACAAAAAGCTGGGAAATACTGTGCTGGGCTTTCTGTATACAATGGAAATAAATGAGTGATTTCAAAGTCGATGGCATTTTTATTATTAAGATAAAACCGGCTTATTCCTTTTGTGGTTTTGCTTTTTTTTTTTTTTCCCCCTTCTCCTCTTCTATGTTGACAGCTCTAGGAGGGAATAGTTCTGCTTTTCTCATGGCCGTATTACCATCATGTAACTGGAGTCCTGCCAGGCACATTTGTGCTGTTAGTTAAGTACTTGTTGGATGCATGCTGTTGAATAAATGAATTTCAAGTCACAAACTCAGTGCTGGTCAGGATACATACATAACACATACATAATACTACTATGTATGTATACACAGAGAACAGAATGAAACAATTCACAGTATTATCATAATAAAGAGAAAAGGATGAAATAATTCTTTTTTTTTCCCAGACATCATTTCTGTTAATTTTTTTCAGATGAGGAAACATTTGCCCAAAAAGGTTAAGTGAGGGAGCAAGAATTTGAATCCAGATCTGTCTGCCAGCCTGAGTTCTCTCTGAGAAACCGGAATTATCCACGACTCCCACAGTCCCCCCAGCTTTCTCATTCATTTTCCTGCTCACAAACCCAGGACACAGATTGCGAACACAAGCGGGGGAAATGGGACTTATCTGGATTCCTAATGTTTTCAGAGAGATCATTTTCTCTGAAAGGTTGGCCTAGGACTTAGGCTCCAAGTGCTGAGGCCTTAATGCCACTTTTCCTCCACGGTTTGGAGGAAACGATCCTTGCTTGAGCCGCACTAGCCTTCACATTTTACTTGGTTGGTTTTGGTCAGTTTTCTGGCCAAACACATTCCCCAGCGCAACGAGGGTTCACTTTAGTTTTAAAATGCGCCCCTTTAAATGGAGCCTCCTCTAGTCTGATGCGGCATCGACTCCGGATCCCGCTCCGCGGGAAGGCTTGTGAAAGCCACGCAAAGCGTCGGAGGCCCACGCACGCCGTGAACGCAAGACACAGCGGAGCTGACTCCCTCTTTCTGGGTCCCGCAGAGAGAACAGCATCTTCCTCGCGGGCACTGCGCGCCTCCCGCGCGGCTGGCCTCCCGCGCCGAGCCTCCCCGCGCGGCCTCCGGGCGCTGGATGGCAGCCGTGCCGACGGGGCGGCTCGGTGGCGGCGGCGGCGTCGCCTCCCCCGCCCGGGCTGGCGCAGACTTCACTTCCAGGCTCCGCACACACAGAACCCCGACCTGCGACTGCGGCGCGGGGCTCCCAGACACGCGTCTGGGGCCTTCATCCCCGGCCGCGAGAGGCGGGGCGGCGGCCTTGACCGAGTCCCGGGACTCACCGCCAGCGAGGCGGCCCGGCCTCCCGGGTCCCGCGACCTCCCCGCGAGACCCCCCGGGGCCCGAGCGAGTCCCGCACGGGCTCGTCGGACTTGGGCGGGGTGAGAGACGTGGCGGCGCGGGGTGGCGCCGACACCTGACGCACGCCCCGGCCCCGCGCGCCCCCGCCCCGCGCGCTCCCGCCCTCGCGGAGGTTTGTCCCTCGCCGCCCGCCGTAGCCCGGCGCTCGGCCGGCCGCCGTTCCCAAGATGGCCGCGGCGCGCGCGGCTCCCGCGGCGGGCTAGAGGCGGAGGCGGCGCCGCGTCACTCCGCCCTCCGGGGCCCCGGTCTCCCCGCTCCGGCCTGCAGCCCACGGCCCGCCGCGGCCATGCGGGGCCCGGTGCACGGATGAGAGAGGCCGCCGCCGCCGCCGCGCCGCCCCCCGCTCCCGCCCTCGCCGTCACCCCGGCCGCCGCCATGGAGGAGGAGCCGCCGCCGCCGCCGCCGCCGCCGGAGCCCGCGCGCTGCCCGGACGCGAGGTGAGAGGCCGGGCCGGGCCGCGGGGCGCGCGTCCCGGGACCCCCGGGGCCTCCGCTGCTCGGTCGGGGCGCCCAGACCTTCGACGGGTCCCTCCCTCCCCGCCGCTCGGGCCGGAGGGTCCCGCGTCCTCACCCGCGTCCCTCCCGCTCCGGACCAGAGCCCCGGCACAGCACCGGGCAGAGCCCCGGATAGAGCCCGTGCACCCCGCAGAGCCCCGGATAGAGCCCGTGCACCCCGCAGAGCCCCGGCACAGCACCGGGCAGAGCCCCGGATAGAGCCCGTGCACCCCGCAGAGCCCCGGGCAGAGGCCCGTGCAGAGCCCCGGACACCCCGCAGAGCCCCGGGCAGAGGCCCGTGCAGAGCCCCGGACACCCCGCAGAGCCCCGGGCAGAGGCCCGGGCACAGCACCAGGCAGAGCCCCGGGCAGAGCTCCGGACACCCCGCAGACCCCCGGATAGAGCCCGTGCACCCCGCAGAGCCCCGGGCACCCCGCAGACCCCCGGATAGAGCCCGTGCACCCCGCAGAGCCCCGGGCACCCTGCAGACCCCCGGATAGAGCCCGTGCACCCCGCAGAGCCCCGGGCACCCTGCAGAGCCCCGGGCACAGTCCCGTGCACCCCGCAGAGCCCCGGGCACCCTGCAGACCCGGGCGGACCCCGGGCGGACCCCGTGTCTCCTAGACTCCGGCTGGACGCTCGTCCGTGCAGACGTGCGTGCCCCGCACCGGCGCGTGTGCCCGGAAGGCACTGGTCCCCGCGCGGACCCCGGTGCGGCGGGCCCACGCCGGCCGGGAGCTGCGGGGAGCCTGGCGCCGGCGCCCCCCGCGCCCCCCGCGCCCCCCGCGCCGGGCGGTTCCAGTGCGGGCGAACTCGCCCGTCGGCTCCCTCGGCGGGGGGCACGCGCTCGCAGCCGCCGGCTCTTCCCACCCCGCAGCCGGCTTGGAAACCGGGAATGACCGCCCTCCCGGCTCCGCCCAGCCCGCCGCCGTGCAGGACGGAGTCTGGGAGCGGAGCCGCCGAGGGTCCTTCCTTCTTCTCCTGCTAAGTTAAGAGACCGATGTGAGCACAGGAGCCACGTTCCTGCTCGTCGGACTCACTGCTGGAGAAAGCCTGTGGCCTGTGTCCCCTGGTTCTCAGGTACCCCGTGGGCCCCGAGAGCACGCTGGCAATGCGACCGACGGCCGAAGACCCGGAGGAACTCCCGCGCAGGGCTGTGCAAGCCTACCGTGTAGATGCGGGGGTTCAGTGTTGAAGCATGTTGAGCCCTTTACGCGGGTCTTTAGGAGCAACGAGCCCTCCTTCAAGGTTTAAAATTAGTTACCTCTAATTCATTGAAGCCTTGCAGCAGCCTTGTGAGTTCGTTCTATTATTATTTCTTCACAGGAAGAACTAGAGCTACAAAGTTTTAAGTGTCTTGACCAGAGTTTCACAGCTGGTAATGAATGAGTCTGGCCACACACAGTAGTCTGAGCTTTAATTATGAGGAAGAGATGGGACTTCATTATCTGCAGTTCAGAAGTTGTAATTCTGTATAGCTGTCTGGTGGGGAAAATAGAGCATCTCAGGTAAACTGGAAAGGGCAGAGGCAAGAATGTGCTGGAAAATAACTGCTTTTCCCCTGATAAAAAGAAACCTTGCTTTTTCAGCCAGATTTTTGTCTGTCTTCACTGTCATAAAAATAGGTCAGGATGATGGGCTTCGTCCAACTTCAAGTGAACAGCAGTGTACAGAACATGAAGATCTTAGAATTATTTTTCTTAGCAACATTGCAGTTAATTTTACAATAGCAAATCTGTAAAACAGATCGCTTGATAAAACTGTTGTTTTGCCTTCTTTATTCCCTCAGTGTCACTCTTCAGAGCTGACATGAGACAAGCCCACTGCAGCTCTTTAGTAAAAGATGTTTGGGGCTTAAGTTGCTTATTTGAATTTTGCTTAACCTTTTAATTACTTGAAAGAAGCTCAGTGTGTTAAGTGCTCCTAGCTCCTAAAACATTGGTAATTTGTGTTACCAGGTTAACTGGTTCTGCGACAGAGCAGAGCAAAGTTCTCTGCCGTCTTTGTTCATCTCCTTCGTGTCTGTGTGTCATTGATTAGGAAGGTTGTGTTCACACACAGGTTTTCTGTAACACTCAGGCCCGTACATGTTGGCCTCCAAAGCGGTACGGCAAGTGTGCCACTGGCAGATGCCAGCCCGCCCATGGCGTCTGCTTGGTGTGTGCTTTTCTCCTGACAAGAGTTATGCAATGACCAAAGAACACAAAACAGGTCAAGAGATGGTAGAACTTTATTAGAGTTTTATTGCTTATTGTCACTTGCAGATAGCTCTTGCCTTTGTTTTTGGTACAGGACTCATAAGAAGGATCACAGTGGTTAAGCTTTCAAACAAGCGTTCCTTGTCATTTCCTTCTAAAGCTTCTGGGGCAGTTTTAGGAGGGTCCTGAAGAGATCTATTAGAACTAATTTGGAACAAATGATCTTTGTGATTTCTTAGATCTCTGCCTTTAAAAAGCACCGGTTGAATTGGATATTAAGTTTGATACAATGTTCCTGTCTACTCTAACCTTTCATTTAAAATATGTTAAATACAGACTTATTTTTTCACTGACTTTAGTTTTATGTCAGTGACTAGCAATAGCTTTCTAAAAAAATCCTGTGTTTTATTGTTTACTTTGTAGAGTTTGATTCTTACAGGTTCATGTGAGAAGGTGGGTATTTCACTCGTGGGCAGTCGGATATCTCAGCTGAGGGCTCATTTTGAGCCCCCTCCTTGCAGGCTTGACATTGGATGCCAGCTATCTTCAATGTGTGACACTCCAGGCTCTGCACCACTGTCACCGTAGATAGCCTGGGCAGTGGTGGCCTTAGAACGAGAGAAACGGCAGCAGGCACTGGGGCATGGTGGAGGCTGCCAGGGTGCAGGCCGAGGGTTCATGCTCTGAACTGGATTGACTTGACTCGTTCATCTCAGTCCCCTTTCTTTACACGTATTCTCTTGGTGTCTTGTAAGTCTTGTTCCGAAGCCTAGTGAAATAAGGGGATATAAAGGTGTTTCCTGCTTGCTGGACACATTTGCTTTAATACCGTCTTCCTGCTTCTTAACGATTCTTTCCTCCTTCCTCAATGATTTCACAGTCCCATTCTCTTGTCTCCACCTTTCCATTTGACAGGCAGGATAGGTTGTATTCTGCTTAAACACTGACGTCACTTGTCTGTAGACTATTAGAAATTGCTTATTTTAATTTTAATTAGATTGGGACAGTCCTTGCTTTTTCGCTTTTAATTTGGGGTATAGTTTATCCTGTCCCTTAAAGACATTGGTTTGAGAACACCCTTGATGGTGGAGTGGGTTTTTGTTAAGTAAGGCCCAGAGGATCAACTTACTTTTTCTACTCCCCCTGCATTCCCCACCCCCCGTGTCATTTCTGAAAGCTATGGCAAAGATGTGGTGGATGATGCTTTCATAGAATCCTTCCTGAGTATTCAAAAAGGATCATGATAGTATGTGATTTTTCAGGATGTAAGCCAACATTACATAACATTAGTTTTAATTCGATGTAGCTATTTTTTTTGGGGGGGGGAGGGTCCCGTCCTGGGGCCTGAACTCTGGGCCTGGGTGCTATCCCTCATCTCTTCAGCTCAAGGCTAGTGCTCTACCACTTGAGCCACAGCGCCACTTCTGGCTTTTTTCTTTTTGTTTATGTGGTGCTGAGGAATTGAACCCAGGGCCTCATGCATGCAAAGCAAGCGCTTTACCACTGAGCCACCTTCCCAGCCCTCAATGTAGCTATTTAAAACTTTGTTTTTGAGGAGTTTTTACTGACCTGGGAAGATACTCATGGGCCTGGGCTTTGAGTGTCTGTCCAAAAGGTTCTCAAGCCCTTTTTGGTATGACGCAGCCCAATATGTTCAGTGCAGGGAGGAGAGGCCAAGGTGGTGCTTGCCAGCCAGCTGTCTTGATTTGAGGTGGCCCCGTGCCCCCTCCCCCACATATCTCCACCAGGTTGGTCTGTCCTGCTTCCCTGCCTGCCTCTCATCACCCAGGCTTGCCCCCTTCCACACCCGTGTGGGTAGGTCGGCACCTGCGGGCTGTCCCCTCTTGTACACTCCTCCTTAGGGTCACCTGGGGCTGTCCCCTCTTGTACACTCCTCCTTAGGGTCACCTGGGGCTGTCCCCTCTTGTACACTCCTCCTTAGGGTCACCTGGGGCTGTCCCCTCTTGTACACTCCTCCTTAGGGTCACCTGGGGCTGTCCCCTCTTGTACACTCCTCCTTAGGGTCACCTGGGGCTGTCCCCTCTTGTACACTCCTCCCTTAGGGCCACCTGTGGGCTGTCCCCCCTTGTACGCTCCTCCCTTAGGGCCACCTGGGGCTGTCCCCTCCTCCCCTGCGGCTGCTCTCCTTCCACAGTTCTGCCTGTAGGGATGGACCTGGGATCTGAGCCATTGCATTAGGGTTCTTCCCTCCGGCTTTCCACCTTGCCATTGGGAGAGAGGCTCGTGTTGGCAGCTGGGAGTCGCCTGTGGAGGGCTGAGCAGAGGAGCTGCTGTTCCCTGAAGCTGTGGGCCCTCTCATGGTCTCAGAACTGAGGTGGTGCATCCTGGAGACACGCAGAGATGGAAAGAGGTTTTGGTTCGCACATGGAGAGTTATTATTTGATCAGGTTTCTTAACATTTTAACGAATACGTGGCATGATCCCTTTTAAACAACTTTATGTGTTCTTACTTTGAATTGTTACTGTAAATTAATAACATTTCATTTGTCATCTGAAGAGGGTATTGCTACCGAATTTAAATGAACTTAAATTTAATTATTTTTTGTTATTGAACTACCTAAGCTAACTGTAGCAAGTTGATCTTTTCTATCTTCTTTTTTTGGTGTTACTGAGGTTTCAGTCAAAGCCTCATGTTTGCCAGCTGTCACTTGAGAGTTGAGCAAAGCTGGTGCGGAGTGCCTGCTGCAGCCTCTGGTCGCCTCTCAGGACCAGGCTGAGGGCTCACCACACCATTGGTTGGTTCTCCAGCCACCTGACTTACCCAGCCCAGCTCAAGCACAGCAATGCTGTATGTTCTAGATTACTTGGACTTACAGGATTAAACTGAGATGAAAATTATATTTCCACAAAAGAAAATGCTTTAGAGGAATGCAAAATCTTCCCTCAATGTTTTGTAAATGATTTCTCCGCCCCCAAAACCTTACTTCATAGAGTAAACAGGAGCCAGTGCTCAAGCCTTCTAGATCAGCTGCTATTTTTTCTCAGGGTAGCTTAAGATCAAGCAGGTACTAAGCTTAGAATTTCTGTTTGTGGTGGTTTTACAACTCTAATTATGACTGAACAATAGTAAGAAATACTAGATGGGCATTGAAGCTTGCCTTTGATTATTTTCTCTATGGTTTTGGGAAGGTTATTTCATATCTTAGTGTTTTCCTTTGAGACGCAAAAACAGCAATAGTATGTACTTCCTAGGTTATTGTTGGATTAAATGAAGTAAAGCTTTTTACATAGTAAGTGCTCAGTCAGTACTAGCATGATCATTGAGTTCCCACGTTGTTGTTCTTTTTTGTTTAAAGGTGAAGCCCACCGTAATTAATTTTCTTAAAAGGAGATAATACATGGTTTGAAGCTCAAAACATTTTAAAAAGCTGCAATAATCTGCATTAAGAATCAAACGCTTTCTCTCTCTCTCTCTCTCTCTCTCTCTCTCTCTCTCTCTCTCTCTCTCTCTCTCTCTCTCTTTCTCATTTCTGCAGAGTCCATAGAAAGGAGAAAACAGGTTTTGGGGATCCAGCTTCTCCCAGCTTGTTCTTTTGTGTTACTAGCGACTTACTTTGCATATTAGCCTTACCACTGTTTTGGGTTCTTGCCATTGAAGGGTCATAAATCATGCTGTTAAGCTCAGAAATGTAATGCTACTAATGAATGACTTGCTTAGGTCAGTAGGGACAGCTGTTTTTTTATTGGAAATTCTTTTTCATTTTTTATTTCAATTGACTTTATAAGTTAGAGTAAATGCTTTTAGTTAAAAAATATTGTTCACTGTAGTTAAGTACGTTTTGGGAGATCGATGTAGTTTGGGATTGATAGAATGGAAGATGAGGAGAATGATGGGGGGGGGGTGACACCAATCCAGACACATTGAATTCAGAAATGGACATGTTACATTTTTGTGCAACTATTTAGAGATAATAAAAATAGTTCTATAGATAGTGCATTAGTCCTTTGATTTTTATTTTTTTATTTTTTTTTGTCGGTCATGGGGCCTGAAGCCTAGGCCTGGGCCCTGTCCCTCAGCCCTTCAGCTCAAGGCTAGTGCTCTACCACTTGAGCCACAGCACCACTTCCTGCTTTTTTTCTGCTTATGTGGTACTGAGGAATTGAACCCAGGGCCTCATGTATGCAAGGCAAGCACTCTACCTCTGAGCTACCTTCCCAGCCCATAGTCCTTTAATTTTTTTTATTGTTGTTATTCACGTGATAGGCAGAGATTTTTTTTTTTAATAAAGAGATTTATTTGGTTTAAAATTTGGATGCTGAAAGTTCAAACACAGTCTCTGAAGAGGGTGTCTTATGGTAGATAGCAAATGCTGGAACTTCGAACATGTGTGAGCAGAAAATCGTAGTGTCCAACAGGAAGCCAGACTGAGAGGAGACCCAAGAGATCTGTCTTAATCCCTTCGAAGGGCACATCCCAGTTGACTCAAGGATCCCCACGAGGCCTATTTCTTTTTTTTTTCCAGGGCTGAGGCCCGAACCCAGGGCTTTGTGTGCGCCCGGCAGGCGCCCTTCCGCTGGGCTTAACCCCCAGCCCCCTCGAGGCCTATTTCTTAAGGATCTGAGTATCTCCCAACCCATGAACCTCGGAGTTCAACCCATATCCAAACCATAGCAGATAGCCTGAAAGAGAACTGTACACAGCTGGAAAATAAAGCATCAATAACAGCCTCAGTAGTCCTATGTAATTCTTGTTCCATTCCATCCATCTTCAGTAAGCAGTCTCTTGAATCCATGTTCTTGACTAGTTCTAAGCAACCTGACTCAGTCCACTGGTATTTTTCTGAGTTGTTTTAACATGCCCCCAGAACCTGTACCCAAAAGTACCTGGCACACTCCTTTTCCAGGACCTGAGACAGCCCTTGTGTGCAGAAGACAAACACTCTGGCTTGTAGCTGATTTCTGGTGCCATCAGGAAAGTAGCAGTGTAAGGCAAAACCTGCTATAGAAGATTAGAAAACACAGTAACCCCCCCCCCCCATGGCTGTTATTTATTACTGATAATTTATAAAAGGAAATGATGCGTGAGGGTCCCTTACAAGAGGGGAATGAGCTCCAGAAATTACCCTGTGCCCCCTGGAATCTTGGATGACTGGAGAGCTGGGGCTGGGGTAAGGTAGAATCCTCTCAAGATTAGGTAAATAGCCTCCTGGGAGTCTTGAGCTGCAAGGTTCCTTGAGCTACACTGTTCCCTAGGCCTTGATGTCCCAGCCGGTCAAAGTGGAAAGTCTTCGTTGTGTTGTTGATGAGTTGGGACATTCCATTTAGACTTGAAGGTTCATAGATTAGCAGTGTGCTAAATATTCCAGAGAAAAGCTGCTCTGGAATTAACCTTAGCCAGGCTTGAAGGTAGGTCTCACAAAGAAATCGGAAATAATCGAACAGCCTACAACATGCCTGTCCTGCTCTGCCAACTCTAATTCTCTTTAGAAGAAGACAGCAAAATCTAAATAAGATGAAATTTAAAATGCCCAACAATGAATCAGAATTTACTAGTGGTAGTTAGGTGTGGTATACACACCTGTAATCCCAGCACAGTGAGAATCTGTCTCAAAAATAAATAAAAAATTAAAATTAAAAAAGGAAAGAAAATGTAAACATGTAGTAAGCAGGAAATATAATAGATAACTAGGAGAAAAAACAGATAGTAGTGATAATCCCAGAAATGTAAAAGTATTAGAAGTATCAACAATTAATTGGCATCTTTAAGTATTTAAAGGAAAACATGAATATTGGAGAAAAACAAAAGATACAAGAAAAATCCTACTAAAACTTTTTTTTGTGGGGGATGCCACTGAGGTTTGGAACCCAGGAATTCAGGGCCTTGTTCTTGCTGGCACTCTCTAGCACTTGAGCCATATCTCTAGCTTGGCTTTTTGCTGGTTCTTTTGGAGACACAGTCTTGTGGACTTTTCTGCCAGAACTACTTTTGAACTGGATTTGGTGCTCATAATCTCGTAAGGGTGAGATTATCAGCACACACAGTAGACTCTGCACTAGTGATCCTGTAGACGAGACATTGTAGAAATGCTGCAAAATGTGGTAAAGAAAGAACAAGTACTAGAAGAAGTGGTTCAGAGCCTAGCACTGAAGGTTCACACCTGTAAGCCTAGCTACTCAGGAGGCTGAGATCTAAGGATCAAGGTTCAAAGCCAGCCAGTGAAGGAAAGTTTGTGAGATTAACCACAAAAAAGCTGGAAGTGAAGGGTGTGGCTCTAGAGGTAGAGTGCTAGCCTTGAGTGAAAAAGTAAAGGGATAGCACCCAGGTCCTGAGTTCAAGTCTCAGTACTGGCACCAAATACACACACATGGACATATATATATATGGATATGTGGCACAGAACCCCAGTGACTTGTGATGGGCTGAGCTCTAGAAATAGGAAAGACATGGAGAACTGAGAACAGTGTCAGAAACATTGGCTGTGAATGTTTCACATTTGACAAATGCTGAACCATAGTCTCAAAGCCTAAGGTGCCTCAGCAGGATGCATAGTGAAGAAAGCCATCAGTGCTAAGTCTTGTTCTTGCATGGGTTTGCCTCTCGGTCTTGTAAGTGACCGTGTTCTCATGCTTCCCTGTCTGTGGGGTAGTACTGAAGAGAGACTCTCCCTCCGTCATCCTCCAAGTCCTTTTTTTTTCAGTTTGCTTAAAGTCTGTTACTCTGGAAAGGCCTTGCCTTTGATAATGAACCAGTTAAGGTTTTTTTTTCTAATTAGTCTTAAATTAACTGTTACTTGATTAACTTAATTTGTTTTAATTAGCACTGTTACGTAGCAATAACACTATACAATGTTGAAAATTACCTTGTTCAGAGAACCTGTTGACATTTATGTGCTTTAATTTATTTTTTATGCTTGAGCTCAGGGCCTGGACTCTGACCCTTAGCTTTTTTTTTTTGGTGGGTCGTGGGGTGCTGCCCCTCAGCTCTTCAGCTCAAGGCTAGCGCTCTACCACTTGAGCCACAGCACCACTTCCAGCTTTTTCTGCTTATGTGGTGCTGAGGAATCGAACCCAGGGCCTCATACATGCAAAGCAAGCACTCTACCATTGAGCCACCTTCCCAGCCCTGACCCATAGCTTTTTTGCTCAAAATCAACACTTTACTACTTGAGCAACATCTTCACTTCTGGCTTTTTGCTGATTAATTGGAAATGAGAGTCTCATGGACTTTCCTGGACAGGCTGATTATGAACTGAGATCCTCAGCCCCCTGAGTAGGATTATAGGCAGGAGCCACTGGAATCTGGCCCCATATGTAATTTTTTTTTTTTTTTAGGCGGTCATGGGGCCTGAACTATGGGCTTGGGCGCTGTCCCTAAGCTCTTCAGCTCAAGGCTAGCGCTCTACACTTGAGCCACAGCACCACTTCTAGCTTTTTCTGCTTATGTGGTGCTAAGGAATCGAGCCCAGGGCCTCATGCATGCAAGGCAAGCATTCTACCACTGAACCGGCTTCCCAGTCCGTTACGTAATTTTTTTTTTTTTTTGTCAGTCATGGGGCTTGAACTCTGGGCCTGGGCGCTGTCCTTCAGCTCTTCAGCTCAAGGTGAGCATTCTGCCACTTGAGCCACAGCGCGCCACTTCGGGTTTTCTAAGTGGTTGATTGGAGGTAAGAGTCTCATGGACTTTTCCTGCCCAGGCTGGCTTTGAACTGTGATCCTCAGATCTCAGCCTCCTGAGTAGCTAGGATTACAGGTGTGAGGCTGCCGGCGCCCGGCTTCCTTATATAATTTTTTAAAGACAGTTTTGTGTAAGGGCCATGAGTGTGGGTGGAGAGGGTATCTCTGTTTTTGTCTCGTGTGGCAGAAGCCTTTATCACTTGAGTATCAGTTTTAATTGTTTCTACATCTGACATTTTTATCCTTGGAATGTCTGATACATGTCAGGATGAGATCTTTTTTTTTTTCCCAGTCGTGCAGCCTGAACTCTGGGCCTGGGCGCTGTCCCTCAGCTCTTCAGCTGAGGGCTAGTGATCTACCACTTGAGCTACAGCACCACTTCTGGCTTTTTCTGCTTATGTGGTGCTGAGGAATCAAACCCAGGGCCTCATGAATGCAAGGCAAGCATTCTACCGCTGAACCACTTTCCCAGCCCATGAGATCGTTTGAGAAGAGTCCCTTGCTAAGTGTATGATAAGTATTTCTAGGTCAGTGCTCCTTAACATCTTTGGGAGTCACAGCCTGCATTTGAAGAGTCTAGTCAGGAAAATGTACACATGCACCAATAAAAATGTATCTTTAGCTGGGCGCTGGTGGCTCACTCCTGTAATCCTAGCTATTCAGGAGGCTGAGATCTGAGGATTGCGGTTCAAAGCCAGTCCGGGCAGGAGAGACCGTGAGACTCCTATCTCCAATAAACCACCAGAAAACCGGAAGTGGTGCTGTAGTTCAAGTGGTAGAGCGCTCGCCTTGAGCTGAAGAGCTGAGGGACAGCACCCAGGCCCAGAGTTCAAGCCCCACAACTGACCAAAAAAAAAAAAAAATGTATCTTTAGTCTCAGGATATTCATATCCCCATGACTGAGTTAAAAAGTAGCACAGGCTGATATGTTAAACATTCTTTTACATTATCTATATGTTCGAAGTGGTAATTGTATACCAAGAGCCCAAAACTGTCCATGGTGTTGCTGGTTTTCAGTGGCTCATTCCTATAATCCTAGCTACTCAGGAAGCTGTTCGAAGCTAGCCCAGGTGGGAAAGTCAGTAAGGCTCTTATCTTCGATTAACCACCATAATAAAGCTGGAAGTGGAGCTGTGGCTCAAGTAGTATAGCACTAGCCTTGAGTGAAAAAGCGCAGTGATAGCACACAGCCCTGAGTTCAAGTCCCAGGACCTGCACAAAACAAAACACAAATACTATCCATAGTGTTTATATTTGGAACACACGGAATTTTTAGACCCCGAATTTTCAGAAAATTTCACATTAGCCTTAGTTATTCACCCAAAGCAATTGCATTCTTAGGAAATCAGTATTTTTTTCCCCTAAAACTTTTTAGACCTGGTGAAACTTTCTCTAGTTTACATAGTTTTTATTAGTAAGAAAGTTACAATTTTTGTGAGGTAAAATGTGTGTATCTTTATTTCATGTTGGATAGTATTCTACTTCTTAAATGTTTATTTGCTATTTTTAAGGATTTCATAATTCTTAAAGGTGGTGGGTGTTCTTGTGATTTGGTCTTGCTGTGTTTAGATGACTTTAAATGTATGCTCATACATTGCATAACAGTGTTTTGGTGTGTAATGGGCTGTGTGTACAAAGGTGGTCCCATGAGATTGTAGTGGAACTGACCGTTCCTGTGGTCTGGTGACGTCACCACCAGCACTTTATCATCCTGTCTGTGCTGATGCTGGAAGACAGCTGCTGTGTGAAAGTATGGCGCATACCAGGGTGTGACTATGTTAATACTTGATAATGGTAGCCAGTAGCTGTGCTACTTGTTCTTGTGTTTACTTTTCATTGTTACTTGTACAGTGATTTGCCTTCCGCTTATTTAGAGAAGTGTCCCCAACATGTGCTGTGTGCTGTGCCACGCTGGCAGCAGCCTCAAACGTCTCGTGTGTCCCGAGCTTCTTGATTGCATCTGGAGGCTGAGTTGGGTGACTGCTGGGACCTCTAGGTTTGCAAAGCATGTGCTATGATGCCTGCATAGCAGTGCATGGCTGTGGTTGAGGAGTTTCATGTGGGAAGAAAAGTCAGAGTCATGCTAGGAAACTGAGAGTAAGGCGATAGGAAGTCTTTTGAAGAAAGTAGTTCACTTGCATTTCTTAGTTTGTACCTGACAGTAATCACATATTTTCCCAGGATGATAGGTGCAGAATGTTTGTCTGTCTGTCTGTCTGTTTGTCTGTCTGTCTGTCTGCTTTGGAAGTCCTGATTCTCCCTGCCTACCTTGCTCTGAGCATTATGACTTCCTGTCAGCTTCTCAAAGATTTCAGCCATACTGTCTTGTCTCTTCTAGCCTCTGGTTTTCCAGGCTTTGTCCTGTTTGGCAATGTCTGTTTCTCCCGTGATTTGCCTTCACATGTTTTGTTTGGTAGCTTCTCTTTCTCCTGTGGTCTGCCTTCATAGGATGATTTCTCAGATGTTTTGGTCTGTGTAATTAGGTACTGAATGTCTAGCTCTGAGGACAGGAAGCAGAGGAGGGGGGTCTCTTGTTCAGTAAGGACCTACTTCAGTAGGTGAGTGTGTCACAGTTTCTGCCTTTGAGGAGGACAAATCTGTAATATCACATGCATTTATAGACAGCCAGGTATGCAACAGTGTATGCTTCCATCTGTAAATAATCAGAAGAAAAACGCACTAGTGAAAGTGACACATTTAAAATTTGATAATTTCTGTCTCATCTCAAATCTCAAATAAAATCTTACTCTTAGTGGAAAAAAGTTAATGTTTAATTCAGAAGTTAAAAGGTTTTTTTTTTTTTTTTGGCCGCTCCCTCCTCTTCCCCTCCCCACCCGGTGCTTTTTTAGTTGTAAACACTCGGGTTTCTTGTTCTTGTTCAGTGAGCGCTGACATCAGCCTTGTGTCACGGCCATCAGTTAGCGCTCTTGAAAGATGATTGCGGAGCTTCGTGAGGAAGGAGGGAAGATTGCAGTTAGACTTTTTTTTTTCCATACTGGAGCTTGAATTTTGTGCTTGAGCACTGGCCCCTGAGCGACTTTTGCTCAAGGCTAGCGCTCTACCACTTGAGCCACGGTGCCACTTCCTGCTTTTTCTGTGATTAATTCTGCCTGGGCTGGCTTTGAAACAGTCCTTAGATCTCAACCTCCTGAGTAGCTAGGATTACAGGGGTGAGCCACTGGCACATCTTTTTTTCATAGGTGAGGAAATTTAGATGGAGAGTGACTAAGACAGCTTTACCAAAGATCTGAGCTGCATAGCTGACCAGAGAACTAATGCCTTGAGCTGTTAATCTATTTCTGGCCCTCCTCCAGCCCTGGGCATTTTGCAGCCAGCAAAATTCCACAGGGAAAGAAGCCCCTTGTGTCAGCCATGTTGCTGATACAGCCAGGATGCAGGGGTGCTGCTGGGAGAGAGACCCTGACCTTGGAATGACATCAGGACCCCGGTTCAGGCTTCCCCTGTCCTGTCCTAGGAATTATGCGGGAACCGGAGTACTGGTATGTAGCTAGCACGTTGCATATGCTGTTGTGATGGTGCGTAGGGAATGGCCAGTGCTCATTACCAAGTAGTTCCACGCATATAGACTGTTCCACCCAGCTTTGTTCATTACTGTGGCGCAGATGGCAGAGCTGATTAAACATAGACAAATACATGTTTTTACTCCTGTTTATTGGTTTTGACATTGGTTGAATTTTCCCTCTTTTCCCCAGCTCTTTATTGAGAGAATGATGAACTTTCCCAGTCTTTCATCATGTGGTACTGCCTGGGTACTTTTTGTTGTATTCTCTCACATCTATCCTATTATTTGCTTTTGCTTCAAAACCATCCTGGTAAGTCAGTCCTATTTAAAAGGGAAAATTTATGATGGGAAACATGGCAGACCTAGATAACTTCACCATAAATTGAAAATAACTGTAATAACAAATGGCTTTAAATACATAAACGCCTCCTCAAGACCTTTAAATACCACACCAACACTTCTGGCAGGTGGAGCATTTTTTGGCTATGCTCCTTTTCCCAGCTTCTAGACAAGAGAGACCACTTGTCCCAAGAGTGGGAGGGCAGAGCTTGAAGTTGAGATAGGACAGTGCGTTGCTCAGATCCTGTTTATGGCACTAATTTCTCCAAGCCCTATCCAAGACTTTGTGGTCAGAATTTTTCTTTTTTTTTTTTTTTTTGTCGGTCGTGGGGCTTGAACTCTGGGCCTGGGCTCTGTCCCTCAGCTCTTCAGCTCAAGGCGAGCGCTCTACCACTTGAGCTACAGCACCACTTCCGGTTTTCTGGTGGTTTATTAGAGATAGGAGTCTCACGGTCTTTCCTGCCCGGGCTGGCTTTGAACCGCGATCCTCAGATCTCAGCCTCCTGAGTAGCTAGGATTACAGGAGTGAGCCACCAGTGCCCGGCTTGTGGTCAGAATTTCTAATGGAAGACACTGAAATCTGTCATTTTAACAAGGAAGTTGGGAATTATGATGGATGAGGTTATTGCAAATGGGATTGCTTTCCTGATTTCCCTTTCTGCTTGTACATTGTTGGTGTATAGAAAGGAAACTGATTTTTGTGGGCTAATTTTGTATCCTGTTACTTTACTGAAGTGGTTTATTAGTTCTAGGAGTTTGGGAGTGGATTTTTTTGGGGTCATTTAGGTGTAAGATCATGTCATCTGCAAATAGGGATAGGGCTAGTCTAATTTCTTCTTTCTCTATGTGGGTCCTTTTCATGTCCTCTTTCGTCCTTATTACTCTGGCTAAGGATTCCAGAACTATATTGAAGAGGAGTGGAGAGAGTGGGCATCCTTGCCTTGTTCCTGATTTTAGGGGAATTGTTTTAGTTTTTCTCCATTTAGTAGATATTGGCTGTTGGTCTGTCGTATATGGCTTTTATTGTTTTAAAGAATGTTCCTTCTGTTCCCATTTTCTCCAGAGTTTTTTTTTTTTTTTTTTTTTGTCCAGTCGTGGGGCCTGAACTCTGGGCCTGGGCACTGTCCCTCAGCTCTTCAGCTCAAGGCTAGCGCTCTACCACTTGAACCACAGCGCCACTTCAGTTCCGGCTTTTTTTCTTTTTGCTTATGTGGAGCTGAGGAATCGAACCCAGGGCCTCATGCATGCAAGGCAAGCGCTCTACCTACCACTGAGCCACCTTCCCAGCCCCAGAGTTTTTGTTGTATTTTGTCAAAAGCCTTCTGCATCAATAGAGATAATCCTGTGGTTCTTGACCTTGGCTCTAATGATACGATGAATGACATTTATTGATTTATGTATGTTAAACCAGCCTTGCATCTGTAGGATGAAGCCTACTCAGTCATAATGTATGCTTTTTTTTTTCTGATTTGTTTCTGGATTCTGTTGGCTAAAATTTTACTGAACTATATGCTTATTAAGAATTTCTGTCTTGTTTCTAAATCTGCTTAGGAATATTCAACTTCTTAGTTGTAACTTTGTAATGTAGTAGGCTGTTATACAAATCTGTCCTGTGAAAGTAAGGCAACTGTATTTTCTACATAAACTGCTTTGGAATGCTTTGCAAGGAGTCAGTGTCAGTAAGTCAAATGCAGAACAACTGTCATCAGATTAGGTGTGGAAAGGACTATTACAGTTTAGGAAGATCTTGTTCTGTTTTAAAGAAATAGAAAGTGGGGCGGGGATGTAGCTAAGTGGCAAAGTGCTTGCCTAGCAAGTGCAACGTCCTGGGTTCAATCCCCAGTACCAAAAAAGAAAAGACAAAGAAAATACAGTTAAAAAAAAAAAAAGAAATAGAAAGTGAAATTGTATATGCTACTTTGGGTCTCTAATAGGGATGAAGCTGACATCACTTTCCCCAACAGACCCGCACTTAAAGAAAAGGTCAGCTCTCATTCATAGTAGCAATCAGTTAAAACTGTCACTGATTTAAGGTGAGATAAAACATTTAAGCTTTTATCTGTGGCAGTTATCTGTTACAATTTAAGAAACTTAAAAAAAGCTTTATGGTCTCAAATAACATCATTTGTTATTGGTCATTGTATTGAGTTAGTTTTCTGTTTTTGTGGTATTGGATGTGGAGCAGAGACAACTGGGTGATCCAAAATAGCTTAGTCACAGGCCTGTGGGTTGGTGCTGGCAGCTGGATTTGGACCTAGCTAGAGTCTCCTTGCCACCTCCCCTTGTGGGGATAGGCTTCTTACTTTGTGCCAGGTTCCCTCCTACTACAAAGAAGACCGCATTAAGGCTCAGGCTGGGCTTGCACTGGCCCAGTGTTTATTGCTGTATTCCATAAGTTAAAGCAGTCACAAGGTCACCCCAAATTCAGTAGGAGGTGAACTCACAAGGAGGTGCTACCAGGAGGCCTTGCTATTCAGGCCACCAAAGTATAGTCTCCATGATGTATGTAGAGTTCTTAATCTGCTTGTTTCAACTTTAATGCTTTTCTGTATATATCTAGTGCCCTTGGATTAGCAGAACTCTACTGAATACTTGTATTCTTACTGCTAAGTGTGCAGTGTGGTAGGGATTTCAGCCCAGGTTAATCTGACCCCGTAATGGGGTCAGTAATGGGTACTTAGACCGTACCCATTACTACCATTTTGGTCAGCAGGTAGTCATGTTGTAGTATATATGGTACTACATACACACAATACTACATACGTATACTGCTACATACATACAGTATTCCATACATACTTACATATAGTACTACCCACATACATACAGTACTACCTGGTCAGCTGGTAGTCATGCTGTACATATGGTATTGTATACACACAAACAGTACTATATTTGTACCTATAGTACTATATACATACAGTACTACATACACTACTCCATATATACATATAGTATTATACACACAGTATTGCATACACACATACAGTACTACACTCATATATACAGTACTACATTCACAGTATCACATTCATACATACAGTACCATATATATTCAGTACTCCACACACACACATACAATACTCCTACACACATACAAAGAGAACTGCATACATAGAGGACTACATACACACATTCAGGGCTACATACCTGGGTTTCCAGGGCACAGTTTTCACTTAAGCAGCACTACTATTAGAAATCAACAGTCTTTAATTTTTATAGCCTTCTAAAATATTAAAAAATGGAAATATGATTGCATGTTAGTTGACTTGGGATCATGATTAAAGTAGCAAAGATAAAATTAGCTTCCGTCATTCAACAAAGAGCACAGTGTATGCAGCATTGTGTGATTTGGGGCCTGGAGAGGCCCTGGTCAGGAGCCAGACACGCCCCTGCTCAGTGGTGCTTCACTTGTAGCTGGGGAGCTATTAAGAGCCCTTTCCTCTCTCATTCCCTCCCTCTCCTTCCATTCTTTGATGGTAATATTGGGGATTAAACTCGGCCTACTTGCTGAGCAGATGCTCTACTACTTGAGCCACACCTTCAGGTCTGTTTTGGTTTGGCTTGTTCTTCAGACAGTTTCACACTTTTGCCTGGCTGATCTTAGACCTTGATCCTCCTTATCTCTATCTCTCAAATAGCTGCGATTACAAGTGTGCAGTACCATTCCCATGCACGATACGATTAAAACAATCTATATTTTTTAAAAGATCAATTTCGATGGGTGCTGGTGGCTCACGCCTTTAATCCTAGCTACTCAGGAGGCTGAGATCGGAGGATCACAGTTCAAAGCCAGCCCAGGCAGGAAAATCCGTGAGACTCTTATCGCCAATTAGCCACCAGAAAACCGGAAGTGGCGCTGTGGCTCAAGTGGTAGAGCACTATCCTTGAGCTGAAGAACTGAGGGACAGCACCCAGCCTCAGAGTTCAAGACCCAGAGCTGACCAAAAAAAAGAAGAAGAAGAAAAAAGATCAATTTCAGTTTAGAAAATGTCTGGATTCTATCCTGACAAAGTCTTTGCTAGATTTGTAGACTCTGTGCCTAGAGTCCATGCAAAAGTTTTATAGTTAATGCTGTATAAACTGAAGCTTAACAGTGCATTTGGAGGTTAGCTAGTGAATTTCAGCTGTAGTTTCATAACTTGACTTTGTAGACCTTTTTTTTTTTTTGGGTCTGGTTGTGGGGCCTGAACTCTGGGCCTGGGCACTGTCCCTCAGCTCTTCAGCTCAAGGCTATTGCTCTACCACTTGAGCCACAGCGCCACTTCCAGCTTTTTTCTTTTTGCTTATGTGGTGCTGAGGAATCGAACCCAGGGCCTCATGCATGCAAGGCAAGCGCTCTACCACTGAGCCACCTTCCTAGCCCCTTTTTAGACTTTTTTGAAGTATGAATCAACAAGAGTCTTTAAATTCAGTTCTCCCTACCCCTCCCCCCCGCTTTTTTGGGGGGAGGCAGTTATGGGTCTTAGACTCAGGGCCCAGGTGCCATCCCTGAATTCCTTTGCGTAAGGTTGCCACTTTACCTCTTTGAGCCACAGCTCCATTTCCGATTTTCTGGGAGTTAATTGAAGACAGAAGTCTCATAGACTTTCCTTCCTGAGCTGGCTTTGAACTGAGATCCTAAGATCTCAGCCTCCTGAGTAGTTAGCATTAAAGGTGTGAGCCATCAGCGCAAGTCTTAGTTTCCCTCTTTTGATTTATACTGTGGGTCAGCCAGGTATACCAACGCCCTACCCCTAAAACACACCCTTGCCCATTGCTGTGGAGTGAATGTGATCACGAATGTGGCCTGGGGAGAGAACTTAGGAACTTCATAAGTGAGTAAATTGTGCGTTTCATTCCAAGCACATTGCTGAAGATTTGTTAATGAAGTTTTTTTCTTTTAAGGGCTTTTGCAGACCCATAGATACTTTTCTACTTAGCTAACTTCGTTTTACAGATGGCCATTTCCAGCACCATTGTGGTTTACACATCAGAGCAGGACTATTTAACCCCAGGTTCCTTGAATTTTGCATTGTTTTCTTTCCACACATTTTTCACTTAAAAACTATACAAATCCCCTTGGATTGGGCTCAAGATACACTTTTCTTTGATCAGATTGTAGTGTAGAGTGAACAGTTAGATTTTCATATTAAAAGAATGAACTGTTGCTTTATGTACTTGTCAGAAGTTCAGTGCCAGAAAGACATTCCACATTCATGTTTTTAAAAGCACAAATGAAGCCAGTGGTTCAGGGAAACACGGATACTCCGTTCCTGTCAGAGAAATTGGAATCCTTATAAACATTCGGAAGCAGACCACATTAGCTCATCTCACATGAGCCGTTACAAAATAAGGTTTTGGATGCTTATGGGTAGTTAATTAAAATGATGCAAGATCTTTTAAATGCTCACCAGTCTTTACTGGCCTAGATTTTATGTATAAAACTTTTTAAGAGAAAGGATAAATGTTACTTTGATATCGTTCCCATTTTGATTGGCTTAATGGTGCTAGGTAGCTAGGTCATACTGTCTGGGCGGCAGCTCTTATCAGAGAAGGTGGCTAGCCACCCTGCCACCCTGGCTAGTGCTCTGCGCTCTGCCCCAGTGTTATAGCGAATCATTCCTGGATTGCCTCTTGTCTGCCTGTGCCCTCCAAATAGAGGCAGGAGGGGGGCTCAGGAGTCCAGGGCAGGACTCAACATGCCCCCTCACCAGTGAAACTTGTCAGTAGTTAGCGCACGAGTCCGTTTTTAGGTCCATCCGGGTTGTATCTTCTAGTTCTTTGCTGTTTATTCCATGAATCTGCAAGTGTTTAAGTTAGCGTTCCATAAACCCCAGAAGCTGCACTGTGAGCTCTCCCTGCCATGTGTTCCTGATGCTCCTGATGCTCCTAATGGGAGCTGCAGCCCCCCCCCCCCCCCATCCAGCCATGGGAAGTGCAGTGCCGTTCCCAGGTGAAAACAGTGCTGAGGGGACTCATTTAGAGAGCTTTCACCTAGAGCTCTTTTAAAACTTCGGGTCAGGGCTAGGAGGTGGCTCAGTGGTCGAGTGCTTGCCTTGCACTCATGAAACCCTGGATTCGATTCCTCAGCACCACATAAGCAGAAAAAGTGGCAAGTGGCTCAAGTGGTAGAGTACTCGCCTTGAGCTGAAGAGCTGAGGGACAGCGCCCAGGCCCAGAGTTCAGGCCCCACCACCTACAAATAAAAAGTTCAGGTCACTTTTATTTGAATTCACCGACTATGCTCCTAATGTTTTCTCCATGTCTGGGTTTCATAGGCAGGAGTGCATATTGGGAGAGTCAGTGTGCAAGAATCCCGAATCAGATCCAGAGGACTTTTCTGATGAAACGAATACCGAAAACCTTTACGGCACTTCTCCCCCAAGTACGCCCCGACAGATGAAGCGCATGTCCACCAAGCACCAGAGGAACAGTGTAGGGAGACCCGCCAGCCGTTGTAATTTGAAAGGTGAGTCTTGTAACTTAAAAAAATATTATATAAGAAAGCCAGGCAGTTGTAGTATATAATCTGTTTAAAAAATGTGTAGTCTTATTGTATTGTTAACAGAGGAGTTTCATTTCATTAGTCAGGGATTGAGCACCCGTTCCTTTTTTTGTCTCTGTTAGCCTTTCCTTCACTCTCCCCCAGTTTCCCCTCGCATCCTTGCCCACAAGTTGCATAGTTCACTTTCCACAGGGTGTCGGCTAAATAGCATGACCACATTTGTTCATCCTTCCTCCCTCCCTTTCTGCACTCTCCCTTTGCCCTCCCTAAAAAGACAAAACAACAACAACAGCAAAAAAAACACCCCAAAGTCAAAACAACTACCACCACCACTGACAACAACAACCAAAAAACCCGTTCTTTTTCCTGGAGTTTGTTAAATGTTTACAGGAGATACACCTTTGGGTTCCTTCCCCAAGGATAGCCTCCTTTAACCTGACTATGTGTGAACCCTTAGAGTTCTGTACACATTATCATGTCCCTGTATTCTTTAGATCTAGCTTCCACATGGGAGAGGAAGCAGGTGCCGTTTGTCTCTCTGAGCTTGATTTACCTCAATTAGCATGATTTGTTCTTGGTCCGGTCATTTCTCTGCAAATGACAACTCTTATTTTTTCTAGAAAGTGGATGAATAAAATTCTGTTGTGTATTTGCACTGCATTTTTTGATCAATTCATCTATTGTAGGGCATCTGTAGTTTTCCATACCTTGACTATTGTCACTAATGCAGCAACACACATGGATGTTCAGGTGTCTTTACTGTGTCCTGACTTGTAAGGTTCTGGGTAGATGCCCAGGAATGGTATGGCTGGATCATAGGGAAAAGTGCTGCTGTTCAGAGTGGTTGTCCTAGCTTACATTCCCACCAATAGTGCAGTGAGGTTCCTTTTTCTCTACATGGTATATCATCTTTAAGGGATGAACTGTTAATTGATCCTTTTTACAGTAACTTTGGTAATTCTTTTTATTTTAAATTTGATTTTGATATATGATGTTGCTTTTTTTTTTTGTGGGTCATGGGGCCTGAACTCTGGGTCTGGGCGCTGTCCCTCAACTCTTCAGCTCAGGGCTAGCGCTCTACCACTTGAGCTATAGTGCCACTTCCAGCTTTTTTTTTTTTTTTTTTGGGTTGGTTGTGGGGTTTGAACTCTGAGCCTAAGTGCTGTCCCTCAACTCTTCAGCTCAAGGTAGCACTCTACCACTTAAGCCACAGCGCCACTTCTGGTTTTCTGGTGGTTTATTTATTTATTTATTTATTTTGTCGGCCGTGGGGCTTGAACTCTGGGCCTGGGCACTGTCCCTCAGCTCTTCAGCTCAAGGCGAGTGCTCTACCACTTGAGCTACAGCGCCACTTCCGGTTTTCTGGTGGTTTATTTGAGATAAGAGTCTCATGGACTTTCCTGCCCAGGCTGGCTTTGAACCACGATCCTTAGATCTCAGCCTTCTGAGTAGCTAGGATGACAGGTGTGAGCCACTTGTGCCCGGCTTACTTCCAGCTTTTTCTGCTTATATGGTGCTAACGAATTGAACCCAGGGCCTCATACATGCGAGACAAGCACTCTACTACTGAGCCACCTTCCCAGCCCCATATGTTGATTTTAAGTTTTGTTAATTCTTGAGTTGTTGCCATTAGCAAATAAATAAAGAAGATAGAAAAGTTTGTCCTCAGTTATGGCTACTGCCAGATGGCTGATATGGGATAGATTGCTCTCTGTTTTCTCAGTCTCTCAGGCCAAGGCTTCTAGATTTCTGTCTGTCCAGCAATGGTATACTGAGGATGTAGAAAGAGACAAAGCCAAACTCTCCCTGGATCCCTGTGCAGCCTGAGATTCTGCCATCCACTAGTGACCTTTGGTGCTGTTGCTAGTGGTTGGAACTCTTTCCTGCTAAGCAGCACTAGATGGCACCCTGGCACCTTGTCACCATGGATATAACGTGTTTTCAGCTTTACTCTTTATGTGAGATCCTACAGCACAAGTAGCTGCATTAGGCCAAACTTCTGCCTTCTTTTCCTCTTATGTGTGACTGGCATCCCAGGCCACTGAAAACTTAGGGTTTTCAAGTTCCCTGTTAGTGTAGTGCCAAGCCATTTGCTTTGAATCAGATCCCACAGCTTCCTGGAGCTCATTCACTTCTTACCACACAAGACCTGGACTTCACTTTTACCTTATCTGAGACATTTTACCCTGTTGACCTAAAACTCAGCCTGTCCCTTTCCATGCCAGCCCTTTCCATACACAGTATGCTGTTGATCTCTGGTGGCTGTAGCTTGGTTCGTTCCATCTGCATCTCCATTGGAGCTGTTGCTGAACACAGGGAGAGACTAAAGAGATGGGTTTTATTGTACTAGTGCTCAGACCCTGGCAGCATAGTGTGGTATGCAAGAGCATAAGTGTAGTTGCCAGATCTTTGGATTCTGGTCAGATCCCCAAACTCTGGTCAGATCCCAAGATGCTGGTCAGATCCCTGGACTCTGGTCAGATCTCCTGGACTCTGGTCAGATCTCCTGGACTCTGGTCAGATCCCTGGACTCTGGTCAGATCTCTGGACTCAGGTCAGATCTCCTGGATTCTGGTCAGGTCCCTGGGTTCTGGTCTGGCCTCCCCTATGTCCTAGATATGCAGCGGTGTGTCTTATTCTCTATATCTACAAAATAACCTGCCTGTTTGGGTTACATATTAACTGTTGTTATAAGCTAGTATTTTCTCATACTTAGTACTGTTTCCTTGTCTTAAGTCTTGATGTAAAATTCAATGATTGCCTTGTTTATGTATTCTTATTAATTGGTGGCTCCATTTTCAGGACAGCAAGCCTCCCATTAAGTAAGTGAATGTCTCAAGTTACGTGCCTGGCATGCCGATGTTTCCTGCATGCTTCCTGGACCTCTTCCTAGCCCTTCATCTCTTCACTGTGTGTGCTACTGACACAGTTTTTCTTGTTGCTATTTTCTTACTTAGTTCCCTCCTTTGCTTTTCCCTCCCTTGCTTTGCCTTCTCTCTTTGTGTTTCCTTAGTCCTTTTTTTTTTTCTCCTTCTCGGTCCCTCCCTCATTTTGCCTTCGTTCTTTCCATTGAGTCAGAATTTGAGTGGCTCCATACCCCTGTCCTGTTTTAGATGGTGAATGGACCTCATCCTAGTGTGGAGCACAGTGCTTCCAGGCTGCATGCCCTGCGGGGACAGGGGCTCGGCCCTGTGGCTGCCTTCAGGAGAGGGTATTTAGAAGACTTAGAGAACAAGTGATGTTTGTACCATGACCTTAAAGCTGAATCAGAGAGACCACGATTTTACACCAGCATGTGATTCATAACAATATGTTGGGCACTCAGTACTTTGAAAGGCTTTTTAGAATGAATTGCATTGGTCAAATTTATTTTAAAAATTTTCCATGGAAAAATGAACTGTTACATTATTTCTTTTTCACTGCAATAAGTAAAATCTCTCTGAATCATACTACCGACTTTAGAACTGTGGTCATTGTTGGACTTTACAAACAGTCACTGATAATATTTGCATTATTCTGATTATCTGTTTTTGGGTACCAAACTACTGTGAAATTCTGTGGTATAAAAGTGCAGCCATTTTACTGCTCACAATTCTGTGGCTTGAGTATTTAGGAAGAGCAGGGGTCATCTCTGCTCTGTTGTCTGGCGCTCTAGGGGAGTGGCTCAGTTCACTGGAGTGCTGGCTTGTCTGGAGCCCCAAGTTGTAGCCCTCAGCCCTCTGCAATTCATATCTACTGTGTTTCAGATGCCCCCATATCTGGACCTTAGTTGATATGGCCAGAATTACTGAGTGCGGGTGGCCACTGTTTTCTTTCCACGTGGCCTTTCATAGGGCTAGTCTGGGCTTTTCACAGCCTCCACTGACTACAGAGTAGTTGGGCTTAATATGTGGCAGCTGGCTTCCTCAGAGCAGGGGTTTGAAGAAACCATGGAAACTTCTTTTGACTTAACCTCAGAAGTCATGAAGATCACTGTTTTATTTTTTTTGTTGTTGTTTGTTTGATTTTGTTTTTGTTTTTTTTGATTGGTTGTGGGACTTGAACTCTGGGCCTGGGTGCTGTCCTTCAGCTCTCCAGCTCAAGGCAAGCACTCTACCACTTGAGCCACAGCACCAATTCTAGTTTTCTGGTGGTTAATTGGAGCTAAGAGTCTCATGGACTTTCCTGCTTAGGCTGGCTTTGAACAAAATCCTCAGACCTCAATCTCCTCAGTAGCTAGGATTACAGGCGTGAGCCACTGGCACCTGGCTCAGATCACTTTTTTTTTCTTCTTCTCTTGGTGGTACTTGGGAAACACAGGGCCTTGAGCTTGATAACAAGAACTATACTGTCCTCCAGGCCTTGGCTTTTAATTCCTTGCATCCTTCTACCTCAGCCTCTCAGTAGCAAGTGCCATCCATCCCATCCTGTTTCTAAGAGAGGGTCTCACTTTTGCCTAGGCTGGTCTTGAACAGTGATTCTCTTATCTTTGCTTAGAGAAGCTAGAATTATAGATTGGAATCACAATGCCCAGCCCATGCAGACCAGACTCACTTTTAGCTATGGAACTATGTTCATGGATTTGCTTTCTTACCCCTAAGGGGCCACCTGAGAAGGTCTCCTCCTTGTGTCCATCACCCACACTCCCCAGGAGCCCATTGTGAGCTGGGGTTCCCAAAGGACTGCCACTAGTGAGCCAGACTTGCGACCCAGGGGGCCCACGGTAGCTCTTCTGGGATGTATGCCCTTGAGCCTTTAGTGGAACAACTGTTCTTGCTACCAGCTGTGTAGGGCTCGAGGTCCAGTGTCTTGTCCTGGTTCCTCCTGGCCTGGGTGCCTGCTCCAGTGCTTCTCAGATAGTGGGCCAGGGGCAGCTGTGACTTCAGGTGTCATTTGTAGACTGCCTGCATGGGACGGACCTAGTAGCTCAGGGAAGATCAAGGCTCTGTTTCTGTTAAAGGGCCTCCTTGAGTTTAACTCATCCTGAGAGTCAGCTGACTGTGGACTGGTGCCTCCACACCCTTCTCAGCAGCTGGCATGTCAGTGTCATGACCAGTGGGGAGAAGATGCTGTGTCTGTCCTGCATGCAGTGTGGCTGCTGCTGCGGGAGTGACTGACACCAGACGCAGGGATAGCTTAGGGATAGCTTCCTCCTGAGACATGTGAAGGAGGAGCTTACGTAAAGACTGCTTGGGCATGGATAGTCTGTTCTGTGATTTTTGCAATTTATAAATAAAACATCCGTAGAGTCACTGTTTTATAGTCACTTATCACATTCATTTCAAGGTAGCTCATTTTGTTGAAAATTTTGTTTCTGGGCCACTCTTCCATGCTCCTCTGTTGCTTCTTGCATTTTGAACTTTACGCTTACTTATTACTTACAGAAAGGTACCATACTTTCTTTTTAGTGTTTACAACTCTTAAAATAATTTCCTTACTTTTATTCTATAATACACATAAATTTAACTTAAAGGTTTATAACTTCATTGATTTCTCTGTAATTTGCCTTTAATACCTTCAAGTTCTATTTTTATCTTTAAGTAGTTGTACAAAGTAAAGTGCATCTCGATTAATATGATTCCTTCTGTCTTTCTTCCCCATCCATACCCTCAAGTTACGTAGTTGTATTTTCACATGTGTCCGTTGAATACAGTGATTGTATTTACCCATCCTTCTGAGTTCTATTTCTAACCAAGTAATAATATCAAATACTAGCAAAGATGTAGAGAAGACAGCCTTTGTACAAAGCTGTTGGGAGTGTCACCTACCAGTTCCTGTGGCAGGAGATTTTTTAAAGGCACCGTGATTGGGACTGGTTGTATCTCTGACCCAGAAAATCTACTTCTGTTGCGAGGTGTTGAAGATCCTATGAAGAGACACAAGAAGTGCTGCAGAATGTGTTATTGTCTGTAACATGCCAGTGGGTCACCGTCGGATAGGAATGGTTACGCCCACTCTCATTGTGGTTGTCCCTGAATTAGAGGCCTGGGGGAGGGAACTGGGCAGATAGGAGAAGGATGAGGTCAGCACTGCCTGCTGTATTTTATGTCTTTGTATTAATAATTTGCCAGTGAGATGAATGCAAAACTGTATCTTATCCTTTCTTTTTTCACTTTCCTAATATTTTCCCCTGGAAATACTAAAAACCTTGTTTTGTTTTCAAAATACTCACTCTTGTTTTATAAGGCTGTGAAACATAGGATAAAATGTTACGCTACCCAAGTAGCATGTTCAGTGCTTTACCGTGAGGTAAAGCCGCTGTCTGACGCTTACTGATGGCATTTGCCATGGAAGCTCAGGATTCACTCTGTCTGTTTTTGGCAATACTGGGGTTTTACCTGTGGCCCTGTGCTTGCCAGACACGTGCATTAACATTTGAGATCCATCTCCAGCCCTTGATGCCCTTTCTGACTAGCTTGATCCCATTCTCCCCCCCTCCCCCCTCTCCTGTCGGTTGTGGGGCTTGAACTCCAGGCCTGGGCGCTGTCCCTCAGCCCTTCACCTCAAGGCTGGTGTTCTACCACTTGAGCCACAGCGCCACTTCTGATTTTCTGAGTGGTTTATTGGAGATTAGAGTCTCATGGACTTTCGTGCCCTGGCTGGCTTTGAACCTCAATCCTCAGATCTCAACTTCCTAAGTAGCTAGGATTACAGGCATGAGCCACTGTCACCTGGCTTGATTCCATTCTTAAATGAGTGGCAGAATTGTATTGTGATGTTATGTGAACTTATACTTTAATAGTAATAAGTCATGACCAGATTTGATCAATTAAAATTTGGTAAGTTTTGAAAAGTAAGTCACCAACCCACACAACCCACACATGGGTATGGACACAGCTGGGAAGTGGGTGGTGGTGTAACATCAGGAGTATTTATAGTAGAAAAATGGGCTAGAGGTTTGGCTTAAGTTGGCCCTAGGGTGGTGCTCCCCTTTGTCCTGGACACCTGATACCTTCAGTGTCTCTTGCTGTTGCATTGTTTTGACCTTGTCAGCCAGGCCCAGTGATACCAAGTCTGGTCACTTTACTAAATTTGGGCCATTGTGACATACTCTGTTTTCCTAGAGCACAACGTTGAAATAAAGAGTAGGCTTCTCAGATGCTCCTTTTAGGTCAGATGTCCTTCCTTAAGACAAATATTTCCCTCTTTGCAAACACTTCTGTCAAAGGAGTCATGTTGCCAAATGTGCCTACCACCTCAGGTTAAGTATCTTTCTTTTAAGACATCCTGGCTCAGTGCCTGTGCATAGTCATCATCTGGGCAGTGGACAAAGTCAGAGGGAGAGATACGAGGTATGTTTTTTTCATTGTGTGTTGCAGCTTGGTGCGGGAGTGTGAAGCCTAAAGTAAAGAGTCCTGCCTGTGTGCTTTCCTACCTTAATACCCACCGGAATTCCTGCATCCAGCTTCCCATGGTCTGCCCTGCCTCAGGTGCATGGTTTAAGTGGGTTAAATAGGAATCGAAAGATAGCTAACTCAAACCCTTTTTGTCTTGTGCATTTGCCTCATAAGCATCTTTTCCAGCTGTATTGTAACACTACTCTGGCTGACTTACAAATAGAATTGGTATCTTGACATTATATGAGAGTTGGTTTACGCATATGTATACATACATGAATCACTCTGTTAGCAGGTGTGTGGGTGTATTTGTATGTGTGTTTTGTTAATGGTAAGATTAGGGGCTGGGAAGGTGGCTCAGTGGTAAAGTGCTTGCCTTGCATGCACGAGGCCCTGGGTTTGATTCCTCAGCACCACATAAACAGAAAAAGCTGGAAGTGGCGCTGTGGCTCAAGTGGTAGAGCACTAGCCTTGAGGTGAAGAGCTGAGGGACAGTGCCCAGACCTGGAGTTCAAGCCCCGTTACCAACAAACAAAGAAAAATAGTAAGATTAGCATTTTTGTTTTTTAAGAATATAATTTACTGATATAATATTGAACTGGTAATAATAGTACAAGAAAGATTCAGTCTTTATAGCTAGAGAGAATGGATTTAAGTCCATACTTCAGCTCTGTAGTCCAGGCTCAGCCTTCACTTGTAGTCTGACAACTAGACCAAGGATGTCTTAGAATAAATAATATCAAAGGGCATTAACAGTCTGAAGGGGTTTAGAGATCTGTAACTTGAGGTTCTCAAATTCCTGCTAATGCACATATTTCTCAAGATTCTCATTTATGTTCTTAGGCTATCCATACACAGATTCACTGTTCTAACCACACTTTTTTTTTCATTGCCTTTGAACCCTTTCATACTTTTTTTGGTTTGAAATATACTTTTGTCCCATTGCTACCCTTGTTTAGGTAGAATCTATTCTTGAAGGCAGTTAACCCTCAAGAATTCATCTTTAGTGGCATCTGGTGTCTTAGCCTTTATGTGTTCGGTCAGTGCAGACTTGTGAGCAACTTTGACAGGTGTAAGAATGAGGGATGACACCATGCTAGGAGTTAGGATCCGTGCTCTTAACATTTACCTCTAATGATGCTACTCTCTCTGGTATGTATTATTGTAGTGTTGTAATGGGTACCACAACAAGTTCTTACCTCCTGGAAAGGATGGGGTGGGATAAAGTTGTGTCTCCCCAAAGGTACACCTTCTAGTCATGTGGAAATGTATACATTAGTGGGAATATGAGAACCTCAAGTTATAGATCTCTAGGCCCCTTCAGATTGCTAATGTCCTTTGATACTATTTATTCTAAGGCATCCTTGGTCTAGTGGTCAAACTACAAGTGCACATTATGTACCAGTTTGTACTTTCTCACTTGACAGCTTGAATAATTTCAGGCAATGCAAATGTGGAAGAGCATATTATCAGGACTTGATAAAAAATTTACATTTTATACTTACTGTTGGTGTGAATGTGGGAATTTGGTTGATTGTCCTACTGTCTGTTTAAACGTGGACTGTATCACTCATCATTGGCTGCTTTCAGTCTAATGATAAACTTTAAAATTTTTTCATGTTCTTCTGATTCTTTAGGAATTAGTGGTGATAGAAGGAAAAACTGTTCCTGCTGTTTGCTTTTATTATGCTAAGCAAATCATATTTAATTTTTATAGCCATGTAGGAGAACAGGTGTTCATTAATCTTAGGTTGCAATGAGCTAGTTTTGTGGCCTTGTAATTAAAACTCGCAATATAAAACATTTCTGTGTCTTTTACGTCCTTTGCTTTGGATCATTTTTCTTTTCAGAAACTCTTTACACTTGACGTTTTGTGAATTTGTAGGGAGATTTTGGTATGAGCAGAAAAACTCAGCACAGCTGCCCTCTAGGCATGGGCCTTGGAGTCATTAAGAAGTTTGTCAGCGATGCCAGCGTGTCTCAAGACCAAATGCACACTGCTTGGGGCAGCTTCTGTGCCTGAGCCTCTGATTCCTGTTCAACTCCAACGTGCTTCCCAGCTGGTCATCACCGATAGGTCCCTTATGATTTCATAGAGCTCTAGAGCTGGTCATCAGTTGCTTGAAAGCACTCTGTGTTTACTAACACTGTCAAAAACATATTTTAAAAGTATAGTTATTGCTGAAGTCGACAAGTTTGACTAACCCTCAGTCTAACTACCACTAATGGTAGTAGTGGCTAGTCTGTTTTAACTTGGAATTTCATCACTGTTTAAACGTAAGATATGTGGATTTTCCTTGGCATGTTTTTCTCCCCAAACAAGCTTGACTGTTTTGAATTGGGGGCCTCTTTATCCCACCTTGCCCCTTTCTGAGCTTGCTTTTTCCTTACACACACTGTGGATCCAATATTAAATTACTGCTTTTGTGCATATGCTGAATTTCAAAAAATGGTTCAGTACGTACATTTTTATATGTTACGAGGTAAGCAGGTTAACAAGATTCATGCATATGAAGTACGGCCTGCTGAAATGAGATTGTGTCTGTAGAACAGTGGGGTATAGACATGGACATGTTTATAACTTGTCTTCTGGGGTTTTGAAAGTCATCATAGCTATTCTCAGTGAGTTCTTTGTTTCCTTTAGGACCTTTAAATCCTAGGGGAATACAAATAAATAATACAAGCAAAGAAATACCCTTCCACTGTTACTTTTGAATTATAAATTATGTGTAGAGATTCTGTGACCATTATCATTAATATTACCCAACAGTAGTTTTATGAAGATTATCCTAACCCTTAACAAAATCATTCCTTTTCCCTACCTATTAGGACACAGATACTGTTGACCACAGCATTCCGTTGTGGGTCCTCACTGCGCCTTTTCTGCATCCTTTCCCTGTGTATCCTTATCTCATATGTTTACTGTGTGTCTGCTCTTCAACAGTGTCGATGCTATGGTTTCCACATGCAGGTCTCTGGATTTCTTTTCTGAGCCATGCCTGCATTTTAGTTATCTACACGGAGCTGTGTGGTTGCCTCGTGGCACCTCACATTCAGAGTTCTAGAAACTATACAGTGCGTATGTCAGCTGTGTTTCTTAATAACAAACCATAGTTTGAGTTGATATTCCAAAAAATAAAATTCAGTGGAGCAAAATCTGGAAATACCTGTCATTTTTGCTTTCCAAATACTGCTATTTAAAGAAGAATCCTTAAAGATTTTAAAACATCACTTTACCAATGAGAGGAATGCCCAGAAAAGGTAAGTGATTTGCTGTTTAAGTTCACATACTTAGCTATGTGACAGGTAGGACTGGATGATTTGAGCCCAGCCTTGTGTTAGGTGTCCTCTCATGGTTTTACCCTGGGTAGATAGTGATTGCTTTGGAGAGCTGAGTAAATGGTTTGCTAATTGCATTTTCAGTGTAGAAATAAGCAGGTAGTTAGGCTAGTGGTTATAAATATAAGTATAATATAGCAAAGAATAAACTTTTAAAAATTAGAGAGAAATATTATGTTTATATTTTGAATCTTGGACTCTTCAGCATCTGGTAGTTTTTTCCTGCCACAACAACGGATGAAAATGGAAGTACATGAGAATCAGCTTAATTTAAAATAGTGAGTAACTTCATATTTCAGAGTGACATAATATTCTGTTATTTTTTTCAATAGAAAAAATGAATACACCAAATCAGCCTCCCCATAAAGACACTGGAAAAGCAGTGGAGAATGTGGAAGAATACAGCTATAAGCAGGAGAAAAAGATCCGAGCAACTCTTAGAACAACAGAGCGGGATCACAAGAAAAACGTACAGTGCTCATTCATGTTAGACTCAGTGGGTGGATCTTTGCCAAAAAAGTCAATTCCTGACGTGGATCTCAATAAGCCTTACCTCAGCCTTGGCTGCAGCAACGCTAAGCTTCCAGTCTCTGTGCCCATGCCGATAGCCAGAACTACGCGGCAGACTTCCAGGACTGACTGTCCTGCAGATCGTTTAAAGTTTTTTGAAACTTTGCGGCTTTTGCTAAAGCTTACCTCAGTCTCAAAGAAGAAGGACAGGGAGCAAAGAGGACAGGAAAATACGTCTGCTTTCTGGTTTAACAGATCAAATGAACTCATCTGGTTAGAGCTACAGGCTTGGCATGCAGGACGGACCATCAATGACCAGGACCTCTTTTTATATACTGCCCGCCAAGCCATCCCAGATATTATCAACGAAATCCTTACGTTCAAAGTTAATTATGGGAGTGTTGCCTTCATTAGAAATGGAGCAAATTTCAATGGTACTTCAGTAGAAGGGCAGTGCAGAGCCCCGCATGAAGCAAAGAGTGTGGTGGGTTACTCAACGTATCACGAGCATCTCCAACGCCAGAGGGTGTCATTTGAGCAGGTGAAACGGATAATGGAGCTGCTAGAGTACATAGAAGCACTTTATCCATCATTGCAGGCTCTCCAGAAGGACTACGAAAAATATGCTGCAAAAGACTTCCAAGACAGAGTGCAGGCACTCTGCTTGTGGTTAAACATCACAAAGGACCTAAATCAGAAGTTAAGGATTATGGGCACTGTTTTGGGCATCAAGAACTTATCAGACATTGGCTGGCCAGTGTTTGAAATTCCTTCCCCTCGACCATCCAAAGGAAATGAGCCAGAAGACGAGGGTGATGACCCCGAGGGAGAGTTGAAGGAGCTGGATAGCAGTACAGACGAGAGTGAGGAAGATCGAGCCCCCGAGTCCAGGGTTCCAGAACCCAGGCTGTCTGCGGGGAACAGCTTTGATATCCTGCCACAGGAGTTTGGAGCCAGGAAGCTGGAGAGGCTGGAACCTGAGGAGGAATCTGTGAGCTGGGGAGCTGCCGACAGCGGCACCGAAGCAGGCTTCGACAGGCATTGTTTGACTTCTATTTATAGACCCTTTGTAGACAAAGCACTGAAGCAGATGGGGTTAAGAAAGTTAATCCTACGACTTCACAAGCTGATGGATGGCTCCCTGCAGAGGGCGCGGGTAGCCCTGGTGAAGTGTGATCGCCCAGTGGAGGTAGGTGTCAGTGCATGCATGTCCTCATCAGAGCAATGTGCATGGGCTGCGCTGCTCTTACGCACTTCCACAGTCCTCGGATTTTTAAGGCATAAACAGAAACGATTAAACATTGCTTATTTCTGTAAAGTACTACGATGCATGAATCTGTGAAAATCACATTAAATTCAGTGAATTAAGTTCAAGACCGTGTGTTGTGGGGAAATGTCTAACCATGTAAATAAAGGGTGGTGAATGACAGACTCTGTATAAATGGAGGGAGAAAAAAGCCACATCATGGGTGAACACAACTACAAACAAGTCAGTGAAAAAGTGTTGTTTTTTTTTTTGATTTTTTTTTTTTTTTTGGTCGGTCATGGGGCTTGAACTCTGGGCCTGGGCACTGTCCCTCAGCTTTTCAGCTCAAATCAAGGGGAGCGCTCTACCACTTGAGCTACAGCGCCACTTCCTTTTTTTTTTTTTTTAATGAGCATCCAGGATCATGGATATGGTCTTTTCTCTGTATTTTGTTTATTCATTTGTTTGGTGGGCTGGGGTGGAATCCAGGGCCTTGTGTGTGCCAGGCACGTCTGTACCACTGAGCAACATCCCCAGCTTTTCCTGTTTTTTGAAGTAAGTAGTCTGGCCAGTTTTGGTGACTGGGTTTTAGACAGATGCAACTTGTAGAAAAATGTGAAGAGGATCAAAGGAAAATAGTATACACTATTTGAGTGTTGAGTGTAGATAAACATCTAAGGAAACCCTTGATTGTGTTAAATACATGTTCCCAGTGTGTGGAGATTTTTGTGAGAGGAATGTGTTCCCTAGAGAAAGTTGCTTGAAGCCTTGGTACCTCAGAAGTTTGTCAACTGCTGCAGGCGATGGGAAAGTGTGGCAAAGTTGTATGGGACATTCTTCTTCTTTTTTTTTTAATTTAATTTAATTCTTTTTTTTTTTTTTTTTTGGTCATGGGGCCTGAACTCTGGGCCTGGTCTCTGTCCCTCAGTTTTTCAGCTCAAGGCTAGTGCTCTACCACTTGAGCTACAGCACCACTTTCTGGGATATTCTTGAGAGCCCAAAGTAGTATTTTTTGCTTTCATGTTCATTTGGCTGCAGCAGAAGTGCACAATTCAGTGAGATCCTACATACCTGTATTAGTTGGTGATTTGAAATTTCAGCAGCCACATACATATTTATACACATATTTGTCATTTAACATTTTGCTACGCAGTATTTTAACTTGGAATGATTTTGATTTTTTAAAATAGAAAATGAACTTTCCCCGCTTTTTAGCGTATGAATCACTGTAATAATATTTTATTATAATGTGGGTCTCAAAAATTAGTATAGCAAACACTAGTTGGCTTATATCCCAAATAGTAATGTAACTTGAATTTTGTGTAGAGTTGTTTACTTCCATCAAGATCTTGCCTTAGCTTTTTCCTCAAGGTTGCACCCCACCTCCATTTCTCTTTTTGGTGATGAATTGGAGATAAGAGTCTCAGGGACTTTCCTGCCTGGGTTGACTTCGAACTGGTATCCTCAGATCTTGAGGAATTACAGGCCTGAGCCACCGCCAACTGCTGCTTTTGTATGTGTGTGTGTGTGTGTGTGTGTGTGCGCGTGTGTGCGCGCACACACACACACACACACTTTTTCTTTTTTTTGGACACACACACACACACACACACACACATACACACACACACACACACACACTCTCTCTCTCTCTCTCTCTCTCTCTCTCTCTCTCTCTCTCTCTCTCTCTTTTCTTTTTTTTGGTCCGGTCGTGGGGCCTGAACTCTGGGCCTGGGTGCTGTCCCTCAGCTCTTCAGCTCAAGGCTAGCGCTCTACCATTTGAACCACAGTGCCACTTCCGGCTTTTTTCTTGTGTGGTGCTGAGGAATCGAACCCAGGGCCTCAGGCATGCAAGGCAAGCGCTCTACCACTGAGCCACCTTCCCAGCCCTTTTATGTATATTTTTAATTGTTGGAAATATGTGGAACAACCAATACCACAAGTTGCACATTAATATACTTCCTAATTTGGACTCTTTATGGTTTCTGTGATGATAGTAGTGGATGTAGCTGAAGGATTTTATAGGAAGAAAGAAATATTTTGTGGCACTTTATCCTTTTCATAGCTGTGTCTTCATATTTTTATTCCTTATGATTAATTACTTGTAGCATATGTTTACAAATAACATAATCACCTTTCATTTGTAAACATGCTTTACAAAATAATTATCCTGTAAAATTTTGTTAAATTTCAGAATCTAAAAAATGACAACTAGTGTTAAAAAATCTGTGGAATTTGTTTAAATAACGTCATACATAGGCTTAATGGACTGTCCAAAATTGTGACCGTTTAGTTCCCATGGTTCTCTGAACTGACTCCCAGCACACATTTCTAGTTAGGTGGATAGCCTCTAAATTAATAGGTAGATTAGTTCCCCAAATTCTTTTGTGAGGCACTTGCTAGGGATCTTGAAGATACAGTGTTTCAATTGAAAGAATTTCAGACTATTGAATAACTTATTTAATCTATGTAATTAAATGAAGACAGCCAACTGGACAATGTAAGAGGGAAAAGCAAGCCGTGCTTTCCTCTTTGTGTGGACCCAGGCCCCCTCAGGTCTCCTTTTTGCTTCCCTTTTCTCTTCTGCTCTCTTCCACGGAGCCTCCCCGGAGCTCACAGGCCCTACTTAGTTCTCTTCCCTTACTGTAACCCTCACCTGGTGAGCATTGTTAACCTTAGGCATGAGGGATGACTGTCCCCCTGTGGTCTGGGGAGGGGTCTTCCGCCCTCCAGTGATCATCTCCCTAGACAACCCCTGGGCAGAAGTGAGCCGGAATCAGCTCGGCCTGTGGTTTGTAGGATCCTTCCCATAGGTGACTGCAGCTACACCTGGCTTGTAGTTCTATTTGGAGATGAGAGTCTCACCATAGGCTCCTCTGCCTGGACTGGCTTCAAACCACTATTTTCTTTTTTTTTTTTTTGGGTCCAGTCGTGGGGCCTGAACTCTGGGCGCTGTCGCTCAGCTCTTCAGCTCAAGGCTAGCGCTCTACCACTTGAGCCACAGCGCCCACTTCCGGCTTTTTTTTTCTTTTTGCTTATGTGGTACTGAGGAATCGAACCCAGGGCCTTGAGCAAACGCTCTACCACTGAGCCACCTTCCCAGCCCTAAACCACTATTTTCAGATGTCAGTCTCTTAGTAGATTGGCATAGAGGTGTGTACTATCAGTGCCCAGCTTTGATACTATACTGACTTTTTGACTTACTACATGTTTATCAAAATTAAAATATTAACATCAGTAAGAAGTGTAGTTCACTGAACTGTTAATTCCCTCTTTGTCCTAGGGTGGAGTTGGGGTATCACATCACAGTAATGATGGTGTCTGTGCATTTCAACTTGTTTGATGTTTTCTCAGGATGACTGGGCAGGTGGGCCTGTCGCCCTTCCTGTTACCCTTGATTGCTTAGTTAGGGTGTTACCTGCAGGTTTCTCTTCCCACTTTCCCATTTCCATACTTTTCTTTGCAAGCGAGTCACCAGCGACAGCCCCCAGTGGGAAGGCAGTGAATCTCTGCTCAGGGGCTAGGGGTAGAATGCACAGACAGTATTTGAAATTCTGCCTCCAAGGTTGCCCCTGTTTATTTGCTTTGGGTTATAATGTGGTGCTACTATTTATTTTGTGCCTGCAGGCATTTTTGGGCTCTGTGTCCTTTCACATGCTACTAAAGCCCCTTTTGGGTTGTTTTGCATTTCCAGTGGTGTCTTACTTTTAGCACCACAGGGTGCTTCGACCTAGCCCTGTTTCTGTGCTGTTTCAGTCCTAGGACTGGACATGTCTCCAAGGAGCTCTGGTTCCTTCTGGAGCTGGTGCTTGGACCTGAAGAAGTGAGCACTGGCGTCTTTGTTGCAGTCGGGATGCCATTGCTTCTAGACTTTCTCTGCGATGGAGTTAGAAATACAGGGGTGTCATATAGGCTGTGATTGCTTACCCCTGCGTGTGATGAGCAGGAGATAGTATGCCACTTCTGCCTCTCATCCAGCACCACCACTCCTATTTGTAGCTCTTTTCTCTTACAGTGAGAAGTCTGGCTCCCGTTGCTTGGTTGTTCAATCCTAGCGTGCATATAGTTTGAGAACTGCCAGTCTGTGCTAAGCATTCTCTGGGAGGAGTGAGCTGTGAACTCCATGCAGTGTTGAAGTGCACGACTTGTCATTTTTAGCCTTCCTTAGTCTGTTTTCCAAAGTGACTTAGGCCCAACCCTCTCCCTTCGTGCCTCTCCAGTACCTCTGGAGTCTGATGAGGCTCTTCCATCTCAGCCAGTATGCCGTCCAGGACCCCTTCCCCAATGTCCTGGTTGATGTTTAAAAATTTGTACTTTTGTATATAGTTCTTGGGTTTGCTGTAATTTAAAATGTTGAATACCCATGCATTACTTAAGTTAGCAGTCTTTATGGTTATTTTGTGCCCATTTTTTGCTTTCTTCATGAAGTTTATGTATTTGCAGAAGAGGAGAAAGGTTTAAATGAATATATTGTGCAGTATAGAATATAAAATATTGACATTATCTCACTTTGCATATTACCATGCATATCACCTCAAATATTAGGAAGATGTTTTGGTTACTTTCTTGTTTTGAGTTGAATTAACAATGGTCATGTAATTTTTATAAGTTTAATGACCAATGAAATATCTTGTCTTTGGAGTTAAATAGTAATTATGTTATTTTTTGTGTCCTATAAGCACAAGACACCTTCAATGTGTGTAGAATGGACAAAACATTACCAATTAATGAGCCTTCCCATGTGTCTTTCTATCTAGTGGTAGTATTAACAGTTTACAAACAAAACTGTTTAGAGAGAAGAGGTAACAGTCTCCAAAATCACAGTGCTATAGATTGTTAGAGGGGTTCAGTCCCAGGATTCTGAGCAATTCGACTTTGTAATATGTTAATGGTTTCCAAGCATTTCTGCATATCTGGATTTCCCTGAGACCTTGCAAGGTTTACATTTTTCGACTGATTTTTTTTCCCCACTGGTTCATCTATGTTATTTCTAATTCCTTTTGATGGTCCAACAATATTCTGCTGTCTGGCTGTCCAACATTTTATTTATTTATGCATTCACAGATAAATTATTTAAAAAATTGTACTGTATTTTATTTTATTTTTTGGGGGCTGTATATTTAGCAAATGCTTTTATTTTATTGTGAAAATACCACACAAAGGAGTTACAATTACATGGGCAAGATAATGAGTGCATTTCTTTTCTTTTTCTTTTTCTTTTTTTTTTTTTTTGGGTCCGGTCGTGGGGCCTGAACTCTGGGCCTAGGCGCTGTCCCTCAGCTCTTTCAACTCAAGGCTAGCGCTCTACCACTTGAGCCGCAGCGCCACTTCCGGCTTTTTTCTTTTTGCTTATGTGGTGCTAAGGAATCGAACCGAGGGCCTCATGCATGCAAGGCAAGCGCTCTACACTGAGCCACCTTCCCAGCCCCTTGAGTACATTTCTTATCAAGCATTGTTGCCTCATCCTTTGTTTCCCCTTCCTGTCCCTTCCCATCTCCCCCCCCCCCCGCCTCCCCCCTCCTCCCATACCTCCCCGTCCACCCTGCCAAAGTTGTAAAGTTTGTTTTTTGACATAATGACTTGTACATCTCATTGTTGCAATGGGTCCACTTCCACTTGTATCCCTATTTAAATGTACAGTATTTTAATGCCTATTTATTTCATTTTTCCTGTACTGGAGATTGAAGCCGTGGCCTTGTGCTTGCTAGTCAAGTGTTCTACCACTTGAGTCATGAGCCTAGCCTATGCACATAATTTTTAAAATTTTGGTTTCAAGTATAGATGTGGCTCAGGGGTAGAGCACTTAGCTAGCATGTAAAATGTCCTGAGTTTGATTCTCAACACAAGAAAAAAAATATGTTTAGGTATTGTTTTTTAAATTTAGCTTTTATAAGAATTATATAAAATTGTTGGGTTTTAAAATATGAAAAATATATTATAAAAATGTTGTTTCTCTGATAGGCGTAATTAGTCTTGTAACATTGTTTTATCTCCTAATTTTATGAATAAGCTTTTTGAGGACGTGCAGTTTTGTTATCTTTCTCTTCTTTAAGGAGAAGGGAAGTGAAGGGGGGCATTCCCAGGTGAGCCGGCAGCCGGGACAACATCAGGGCAAGGTCACGCTCCCAGAGGTCCTGTGTAGAAGGACCCAGAAACATGAGTGCTGTAACACGGAGGGCCCAGAGTATTGGCCCTTATTCTACTGGGCATTAGTTGGGGGATGGGCAGGAGGTACCTTGACAGTCAAACACTGATTGACGACATGTGAATGCTGAGACCAGACGGTGTTCAGGTGGATGTTCTGAGGGCTAGGGTTTGAGGCTGTCTGTGGCTCCTGTGTGGACAGGGGAGAGTGGTTAAGAGCTCACAAAGTGACAGGAAGGCCAGCTACCGGTCACATCCACGGAGTCAGGGTAGGTGTAAGGAGGAAGGAGGTGATGTTAAAGAAACATTGAGGTTTCAAATTTTGATGACCTCGCTTTTTCAATTAAAGAATGCAAGACTTCTGGATATGATTGGTCAAGATGGTGTTGCCAGAAGAATGGGGACCGGTGTAAGGACTGGAGGGGACGTCTCAAAAGGAGGGCAAGCCACACTGTGATTAAGTGGCGTAAATCTGGGTGACCTCAGGAGTGCCTTTTAAACCCTGGGTGTCGTTAGTTAACTTGGCACAATGAACAGAATTGGTCCAAGTCACTGGTTTCTTTGTTGACATAAATGGATTCTTGGGGCAAGCAGTTTCCAAAATTTGTAGTCTTTTTCTCAAATTTTAGTGATTTCTTTGGTTTCTTAATCTGACGACAGTACTGTCTGTAATCTTAGAAATGAAGTACTGTGAGCTTTTAAGGGAGATGCCAAAATATTACTTACAAAAAAAAAAACATTATTTTACCATGTTGAGGAAAATATTAAAACCTGGTTTTAGTGCTTATGGTTTACTAATACTTGCAAAATTTTTGCAAAACTCTATCTGTGTTGAAAGCATTGAATGAGTAAAGATTTCCTTTCCTTCAAAATTAGAATTTTGTCATTTTCTCAGCCGATGGTAGAGAATAGTAGCTTGTGCCCACACCTGGTCCTAGCGCCCTCTAACCTCCTGTGAATTTTCGCTGCAGTTCTCTGAATTCCCAGACCCCATGTGGGGCGCGGATTATGTGCAGCTGTCTAGGACGCCCCCTTCCGCAGAGCAGAGGTGCAGCGCGGTGTCCTGGGAGGAGCTGAGGGCCATGGACTTGCCCTCTTTTGAACCCGCCTTCCTCGTGCTCTGCCGAGTCCTGCTGAACGTTATCCACGAGTGTCTGAAGCTGCGGTTGGAACAGAGACCTGCTGGAGAGCCGTCTCTCCTGAGTATCAAGCAGGTTTGTGTCAAAGAGTTAGCAATCGTTCTGTGAGTTTACATGCTTACCATTTCTCTTGTGAAGATCTCCCCTCCCCAATTATTGCAAATACTCTAAAGCAAAAGTATTTTTAAGCTCCTCTTTTTGATAAGATTATGGCTCAGCCTTTCTGCTACCCACTTCCTTGTTCTAAAAGCATTAAACATAAAGTGATGAGGTAACTTTCTATAGCCTTTTATTCTTTGGTCCTGGGTTTAGTTTGCTTACCCTGAGCCACACTCAGAGCCCATTTCTGTATCCTCTTTCTGAGTCACAGATGATTAGTAACTATTGATGATTAGAAGCAATACTGAGGATGAATCCCCGGACTTTCCTGGCAGTAGACTAGCTCTCTACCACTACGCTATATATCCTCAGCCCTCAGGATTCATCTTAAAAGATGTTTCAATTTAGTTTTTGTTCTATTTAAGATATATGCACACCAGAGTCTTCAGAGTATACAGAGAAGATAGTTTGGACTTTTGCTTACTTAAGCAATTGTGTAGTTTCACTGGTAAGGATAGTATCTAATCTCCTTCCTGTTGTGGATTTGAGGTAGAATTTTAAGTCAGGGTATATTCAGGAGCAGTGGAGGGATGGCTAGATGCAGTTTTCTTGAGTGGAGTGAGTACTGAAGATTGTATTTGTTTTGTTGTATTCACAGATTGTCATTCAGCTGTATAAAATACAAACTTCCAGACCTTGTCTCCCAAACAAAAGATGGGTGTGGTTTGGTAGACACATTTCCAAGTGGAAATTGGAAGGCTAAAAGTCACTTGTCTGTCAGTGACAGCATTTAGCAGCACAGATGGAAGGAAAATGGGTGAATCAGGTCGCAGCAGGTGCAAACTAGGGCCTGTGTTTAGGTGTGGGGGAGGGTGGGTAAGAAGACCTGCCAGAAATGGCCCCTTGTTGCTTCATTAGTTTGTAGTCAGCACCAACCAGAGCTGTTTCCTACTAGTTCCACTAACTTCTACCATCTTGTCTGTGCATCCTGCCTTGCTGGCCAATGCAGACTTCTGTCTTGTCCTTTTTGTGTAGTGGTTCTCTATGACCCTCTAGAGAAGGACTCAGTTCCCTTCCTTACAAAACAAGTACTTGAGAAATATAGCCCAGTAATACAAGATGGGGTTCACTTTTTGCTGGTGGGGTTTCTGTGATGATTAAGTAGTAATTCCATTAAAGTGCTTTGAGAAATTAAAAAAAACACAGAAATAATACTTAGATTAATGAAGCATGACTAGAGTACAAAGAGAATAACAGTTTTGTGACAGTTATTTTTAAAGGTCAGTTATAAATACCTAAGTGATATCTTTTAATATAGGAACTTGTGTTTATGTAATGTGAACAGAACACTTTTTGGTAGATTTAACTGTAGCCACAGTTCTCATTGATGATAATTATTATTTTACAAAACATTTAAGGACTTCTGTAAGAGCAATCTGTGTTGTAGAAAATTTGAGAACCACAGAAAGTGACACAGAAATAAAAATTACGCTCTTCTCCTGCCACTCGGGAGATGCGTGCAGAAACACGTTGCTGTTGCCCTTTGTTTTCTCCACAAAGCACCTTCCTACAAGTACCAGTGTGCACATGTGTAAGTGTATGACTTCTCCATAGATTTTTTTTAAAACATAAGAATTTTAATGACTCCACTACTTAGCACATTATAGTTTTTTTAGTCTCTTGTTTTAAATAACATTGTGCTAAACATTTACTTCTTAAGTGTGAAACAGCAGTAAACAGAGGAGCTGGTTTGAACTTAGAGCAAGCTTACGTGTATGGATATGAGTGAGAACATGACTATTCGTCTTGTACCACAGTCGTGTGACTAGGCTTTGAGGTACCATGTTGGAGGGACCTGGGACCCTCAGGTGGTCTCCTTGCAGCTTTCTGCTCCACTCCAACATCACCTACTAGACCAACCAATATATTTCACGTTTGCCCATCTTTTTGCTTTGTTTTCTTTTCCTTCCAGCTACAGTTTATATGCTTGTTTTTGTAATTCTATGCTTTTATTAAATTAGCATGCATTAGTTTTACTAGGGAGTAACATTATGACATTTCTACACATGCAAATCATCTATCTCTATTGAAGTATTTCCTCATTATTCTCCCCTATTCCCGACCTCATAAAACAATGTCAATACGTTTACTAGACTTTTTCTCATCATAGGTAAAGCCAAGTTTAGAAGTAGGCAAACTGCTAAATATTGTAAAGGGTGCCACATTCTGTGGTATGTAAGCATATCCTCATTATATTTTAGGTTAAAATTTAAAATTTCATTATAGGCTCACGCCTATAATCCTAGCTACTTGGGAGGCTGAGATCTGAGGATTGCGGTTCAAAGCCAGCCCAGGCAGGAAAGTCTGTGAGACTCTTACCTCCAATTAACCATCAGAACACTGGCAATGGCACCGTGGCTCAAGTGGTAGAGTGCTCACTTTGAGTTGAAGAGCTGAGGGACAGTGCCCAGGCCCAGAGTTCAAGCCCCACGACCGACCAAAAAAAAATTCATTAGGTTTTCCCCTCCTTTTAGTTCTTGTCTTCTTTTTTCCTGTAGAATTTTAGCACAAATTTTATTTGTAGGAGAGTGTATTTTAGCAGAGTAGTTGTGTATATGTTTCCTCTGTGTATCCACTCTGGAATAGTAAATTTGTTTGTTTTCATTATTTTGTTCTTAGTTGAGACTACTAGGATATTTACTTACTGTCAGTCAAAAATCTGGAAATAAGTTCAGGTTTCCCAGAGGCAGAGTTCCCCATTTGTGAATTTCTTAGAAGGACTGTATGAGAATCTCCACCCTGGTAGGATGTGAGAACAGCAGGGCTGTATCTGTTCCTTGCAGCTGGTGAGAGAATGCAAGGAGGTGCTGAAGGGTGGCCTTCTGATGAAGCAGTACTACCAGTTCATGCTGCAAGAGGTTCTGGAAGACCTGGAGAAGATGGACTGCAACATCGATGCTTTTGAAGAGGACCTGCAGAAGATGTTGATGGTAAGGGGGACATGCCTCTTGCCTGTGTGTACCTGTGAGTGTGGCAGGCTTTGTTTGGCCCGGCTCCTTCCATCTGGTAGATTATACTTGTTATTTTTTTATTTTTTATTTTTTGGGTCCGGTCGTGGGGCCTGAACTCTGGGCCTGGGTGCTGTCTCTCAGCTCTTCAGCTCAAAGCTAGCGCTCTACTACTTGAGCCACAGCGCCACTTCCGGCTTTTTTCTTTTTGCTTATATGGTGCTGAGGAATCAAACCCAGGGCCTCAGGCTTGCAAGGCAAGCGCTCTACCACTGAGCCACCTTCCCAGCCCTGTTATTCTTTTTTTCTAAGCCCACATTTGTTTTTAAGTCCTTAATGATTTTCTAAGTTGGCATTTTTGGCAAGTCTTAGCCTAGATCACTGTAAAATGATAGGGTAGTCTGTCGTATAAACGAATGGCCCAGAAAGAGAATAAAAAGCTGTTCTGTTGCATTTGACCTCCTAACAGCAGCCATTTTTGTAATTCTTGGGAGAGGTGGTAGGGGCCTTGCATAGCTCTGGAACTGGTGAAGATGAACAAGAAACTTCATCTGCTGGGGCTGGTAGCTGCTTTGGTAGCTTCTTTCTGCTGCATGCCCGGGCCAAGTAGACATATGCTGAGGTGGGGTGGGGCCAGCCTGGGATGGCCAGAGAGTTTTCAGGGAGGGACCTGGATGCCGAAGAGATGAGTCGTACCCTTCCACGTAGAGCTTTCATGTAGAGTCAAGATAAACTTCAGAGTTGGTCAATTCTCTCAAATCTCTTACAATTTTGTATTTTAAGGTATATTTTGATTACATGAGAAGCTGGATCCAAATGCTACAGCAATTACCTCAAGCATCACATAGTTTAAAAAATTTGTTAGAAGAAGAATGGAATTTCACCAAAGAAATAACTCATTATATACGGGGAGGAGAAGCACAGGCTGGAAAACTTTTCTGGTAGGAATCCTATGGCTTCCGTCCTCCCTTTCTCCTCTCCCTCTAGTTGCTCATTGATTTCCTTTTACATGTTTGAATGTTTACACAGAAACAATGTTACTCCTCTCTGCTAAGTGCCTCTTTGGGGACATGTGCAGTGTTCTGAGGGTGTTGATGGCTTCAGTGGGGAGGGTGCTGATGGATCCTGGTGGGTAGAGGCCAGGGGTGCTTCCAGTCAGCCCCCAGCGCCCCCGCCCCAAAATTAACTACCCCGAAGTCTTGAACTTGAGGTGTACTGCTTCAGAGTGAATCCTCTTGCTTTTGTTTCACTGATTTTAATGAAAGGGAGGGGAGCCAAAGTCCTTTAAGAGTAGAGTAGACCTGTGTGTTTCAGTATTGGTGGGAACATTCAGATTTTAAGTATGTTTTTGTGCACTGATGGTGGTTAGAGGTGATGCAATTGCAGCATCTGTCTGCACTGTTTTCTACATGGAGAAAGAATAGAACTGGAGCCAGGACTTGAAGAGGAGGACAGTCTGCTTGTTTGAGGAAAAGAGCACATTTCTCCAGTCAAGGGTAGACTGTTGAATTCTGTTGCAGATGCTCCAGTCTGGCTTGCTTGGAGTCAGGGTGCGGGTGAAGCGCTGTCCCATGCGCTGGGCCCTGGACTGGTCCTGGGTGCAGCCTTGCTCTGCTCCTCTGTTCAGCTGCTTTATTTCTTCTCACTGCTTTTTATAAGGTGTGTGTGCATTACAGCCCAGATGCACCTCCCTCCTTCCTGACAGGCTCTGAGACTGTAGGACTGTAGCTCCCCAAAACTGGCCTACCTTGGCATTTCAGAATCTTTTCTTTCTTTTTTGGTCAGTTGTGGGGCTTGAACTTAGGACCTGGGCACTATCCCTGAGCTTTTTTGCTCAAAGCTAGGTTCTGACCACTTTGAGCTACAGCTCCATTTCTGGTTTTCTGGTAGTTAATTGGAGATAAGAATCTCATGGGTTTTCCTGCCTGGCTAGCTTTGATCTGTGTCCTCAGATCTCTGAGTAGCTAGGATGACAGGTGTGAGCCACTGGCACCAGCTTGTTTCAAAGTCTGTATCCACTTTTCTTCCTGGATCTCCAGTTTTTATATGGCAGCTTCCCTCCCAGCGGTGAACTTGGCTTGTCTCTTCACCCCCATTCCTCAGGCAGCGGCCTCCAGGTTTCACTGTCACCACTACTCCCTTCTGAAATCCCCACCATTCTGCTGCCTTGCCTTGTCATCCCTTCGCTTGGCACTTTCCGTGTCCAGACTGCTTTGTTGAACGAAAAAAATGGTTAAAGGTTCCTGCTAAGTTTCACTACAGAGCCTATTACGTAATTTCACTGAACCTTCACTTTCATTGGTCAGCATCTTTTTATCTTTTGCTTTTCCTTCCAATTTTCTAATGTTCTAAAAATCCCCCTGGGCTTTTCTGCTGTCTAACCGGGGACTGCTGTCTCTGCTGCTCTGCTCCTGGACTCATCCTGTCTGCCGGGGGCAGCAGCAGGCTCTCCCTCAGCCTTTCCCAGGGGAATCAGTTTCACCCCTCCTCCCGACACACACAGTCGTTGCAGCTTTGACCAGAGTTAGGCCTTTGCCGACGACCTGCCTTTTCTGGCTGCCATTAGCACATAGCACTCAGCACCTGCCTCCTTTTGCCGGAATCTCCTGCCATTGATTCTCAGTTCTAGCACTTGTGAAGTGGTATATCAGACCCTTCTCCTCCGGACATTTTGCAGCTCTCTGTCTAGTGAGAAAGCCTGAACAGTGGTCCCTAATGCTGGCCACAGGCTGGCTTCTTGCACTTTTCGTCCTGACCATCCTGTGCCGTGCTTACTGTATAGCTGAGGGCCTCCCTTCTGAACCCTCTGGCCCCGGTCCTGCCCCAGCAGACTCTCTTTTAAGTTATCTTCCTGACTCATTTCCCCACTTCCTTCAGGTCTTTAGCTGCCACAGCTTGTTTGAAATCAAAGTTCCTACCCACAAGTATTTCATAGCTTCCTGCCCCCAAAGCGCTGAGGAATATTCTGAAGTACTATTGTTTTCCTTTGCTTCCTCTCCCTACTTCTTTCTCCCTCCTCTTACACTGCCCTCTTCCCCATCGCAGGCCCCAGTTTGCTTCTGGTCTTGTGGACATCTCTTTGCAGCACAAACACCCTCTGCTCCTCACACATCCGACAGTTTCTTATTCATGAGCATGTGTCTTGCTTGACATTCCTTCGTGCCTTCATCCTGTCCTGTTCTCCCTGGCCTTTTCTTTCCCTCCCTCATTTTCTTTCCTGCCCTGCTCCTCCTGTTCTCTCTGTTCCATGCGGCATTTGTCAGCAGGCCCACCTCAGGTCTTCTGCACACCAAACCACTTTTCCTTCCGCAGGGCTTGTCTTTCTCCTCAGAAAACAGCCCACTTCTATAACTTACTTTCTTCACATCTGACATCGGTTATGTGTCACCTGCCCTTTACTAGGTCTGAAGTGCCTTTCCTTGAACATTATTGAGATCAATGAACTGTTACTGAATTTTTACTACAGCTATTTAGTTTTTTTTTTTAAATATACTTGGCTATTTTAAACTGATATTCTGGTTGTTTAGTCAATGAGAAGAACTATGTAGAGTATTTCATGTTTATCATCTATAAAAGCTATTATGTGAGAAAACAGTTACATTTACTGACTTTGCTTTCCAATCATTAGAACCCTTTTATTTTTATGCTTCTTTACTGTTATGTATTAGTTATATGAAAGGGTTTTATTATGATAAAATCACGCTTTCCTATCCCCCTTTTCTTTTTTTATTTTATTTACATGACTTCTAGTAGGCTTTATTATACTATTTCTGTCCATACATACATATGTATTTCAGTCACATTGACCCATTACCCGTCCTTATTTGAGACAAGTGCCATTTTGAACATTTAAGAAGGAAATACTATTTTTGTAGTCATCATGCAATTAAGATTTATGATCATAATGAAATATTGTGTGGTAGTAGTACAAGGATAGGTATATGTTACATTCTAGTGAACTACTTTTCATATTAATCATAATGCTCAGTGTGGCTGATTTTTAAACTGCTGTATTTAGGGCTGAACTGTTTGAGTTCCAGAACAGTTTTCCTTGTTTTATTTTTGTTATTTTGTTTCCTTAGTGACATTGCAGGGATGCTGTTGAAATCTACAGGAAGCTTCCTAGAATTTGGCCTGCAGGAGAGCTGTGCTGAATTTTGGAGCAGCGCTGATGACAGCAGCGCTTCCGATGAAATAAGGTGGGCTGAGTTCTCACCACCCCCTTTCTCTTTCTCATGTGGTTTTAGTTGTGGTCTTGAGCCTCACTCAAACCAGATGGTATTGAGTGGAGAGATCCGGAGAAGCAACCTCGTGGACTGTTTACTTCTGTCTTGTCTATATATGATTTATGTGAAGTTATCTTTGAAAATGAACTCCGAATTTATTTCCAAAATAAATCAGTGCATTCAGAGGAAGGGATAAAATTGCATGAAAATGAATATAATTAACTATGTCTTTGCCTGTTTTCTAGAATGTCTGCATAGTCATTGCTACCTTTTAATGATGTTTGATAGAGTATTGGTTTTAAGCCTGGATGATTCCTTCTGTTAAACTTTATACATAAGTATCTGAAACCATGTTTACTTATCTGTTGAATTTCTTCCAGTTCTGTGCAGATGCTATTTTAGTGAAACTATTGAAATTGCTATTTTGCTTTGGTGTATATTGCAGTCAAATAGCTGTTTTGTGGCCATATATTGGTAATACATGACTCAATCTTAGCAAGTGCTCAGATAAAACTGACTTCTCCAAAGCTACAGTGTTTTTTGTCACCATTCAGCGTTTGATGTAAAACACGTTTTGGGTTTCAGAACACCAGGGATGTCTCTATGCTGAGGTTAAAGAAAACATTTCCACCTGGAAAATGAATGAATAGCTGAGAAATAGAATTTATCAGTTTGTAGGGCTTGTAGTTTTGAGATCTAATGTTGTAGATCCAATATAAACACACTAATTAAGATGGTGAACTAGAACATGGCTGTTTGTTAGAAAGCCCCAGAAGGGGCTTGCTTTGTACAGTGTTGTGCTGGCCTGGCTTCTCGTGCCCACACTGCAGCTGGCTCTGTGGTTAGGATGTCAGTACAGGAAGACCGCACACCGGCACACAGCCAGCATGGCTACCCGAGAGCTGGTTGTTAGGCACTTGCCAGGTGGTGTGTGTATATGTTTGTGTACAATATATAACATATATCATATATATATATATATATATATATATATATATATATATAATGTATACTACATAAACACACACACATTCCTTTTTAATCAGATCCTAAACTGACTGTCAGAGACTTGAATGCATTCAAGGGCAATAAGCAATTAATTGCAAATGTACTCAGAAACTTCTTCCTCACAGTAAGGGATATTTAATAATGTTCTAATAACAAGAAGCTCAGTTTTCTAGCGATTTCACCATCATGCTTTATTACAGTTTGTGTTACATTAGTGACATTCTGAGTTCGTTTTCAGTGACTGCTCACTCCATTGAAAGCACCCAGTCTTTTCTGGTTACTGTGACTGGGACTTGGAGCATCTTGTGGTTCACTGTTCCTATGCTGTTGCCCTGACATGCACTGACAGGCTTTCCTCTGCTGGCAGGAGGTCCGTCATAGAGATCAGCCGGGCCCTCAAGGAGCTCTTCCATGAGGCCAGAGAGAGAGCCTCGAAAGCACTGGGCTTTGCTAAAATGTTGAGAAAGGTGAGTTTACATCCCTGGTTAGATATTATTTTTATTCTTGGGTTTCTTCTGTACTTTTTAGGAAATGAACCCTAAAGAGATTTCTTTGTCACTCCTCCTAGGACCTGGAGATTGCTGCAGAATTTGTACTCTCTGCCCCAGTTAGAGACTTCCTGGGTGTTCTGAAAGCAAAACAATGTGTGAAGGTGAATATCTGAGATTATGCTTGACAGTTTTTTACACTTCTTGTTTTATCCTAAAACGTTTTCATAAAGACCCAATGGCTTTGGAGACCATACATGAACCCCATTTGTGGGCTTAATTTTTGTAATTCCTTTGTGAAATAATTAAAAAAATAAATAAACCTTTTCATTCTTATTAACTTACCCTAGAGGATGTAGATAATCAAATTATTTTAAATAATGGGGGCTGGGAAGGTGGCTCAGTGGTAGAGTGCTTGCCTTGCATGCATGAGGTTCTGGGTTCTATTCCTCAGTACCACATAAGCAGAAAAAGCCGGAAGTGGTGCTGTGGCTCAAGTGGTCGAGTGCTAGCCTTGAGCTGAAGAGCTGAGGGACAGCGCCCAGGCCCAGAGTTTATGTCCCATGACTGACAAAAAACAACAATGACTTTATTTTTCACCATTAAATATCCTAAAGCAACTTAATAGTTTTACATTACTCTTTGATGCCAGCATCCTATCGTTAGTATTTTATTTATCTATTTATTTTGGTAGGACAGGGGTTTGAACTCTAGGCCTTTAACTTGCTTGGCTTGCTTGCTTGATCAATATCTCCAGTCTGGCTTTTTGCTGATTATTTTAGAGATGGAAGCTCATGGGCTTCTCTTCCTGGACTGGCTTCAAACCCTGATCCTTTAGATCTCAGCCTTCTGAGTAACTAGGATTATAGGCATAAACCAGTAGCTTAAAATTATTTTTGAATTCCCATGTTTACTCCTCTTGAAATCGTTTGAGGTTCATCACTTTTGAATCTGTTTGTGATATTGTCACTGGAAAATTTCTGCCAAGCCAGGGTGAAGTGGGCTGGGGTTGAATGTGTTGGCTGCATCGTAGTGGTGGTTGAACTGATTGCTTGGTGGCTTTCTGTGACACCAGCCCCTTGGGTCATCCGATGACTTTAGAAGCACCACAGATGGACTTGCACTGACGGAAGGTGCTTCAGGCTCATTCTCTATCCCCCACCCCCATCCAAATCAGCTGCTTCATTGCTTAAAGTGAGAGAGGCAGTGTCCCATAATTGGGAAGACTGCTGGGACTTCTCAGTTTTTTTCTTTCCTCTTCCTTCTGGCACACAGAGCTTCTTGCAGTTCCCTTCATTGTTGAGATGATTGCCTTTCCCACATCCTCTTTCTTAAATCTGTTTGTCCTTTTTCATTCCCATATCCCTTACCTCAGCACAATATATCTCAGGCTGCTTTGAACTTGGTGTGTAGAACTAATCTAGGTGGTCTTAAACTCATGATCCTCCTCCCTCAGCCTCCTGCTTTCCAGGCTTGTGCACCACTGCCCAGCTAGTTTGTTTGTAGGTAACATTTCTGTGTGTACAGTGTTCCTTAATTTAAGAATGGGTTATTTCTTTTCCAGGTACAGATTCCCGGATTAGAAAGCTTGCACATGTTTGTTCCGGACACCCTTGCCGAGGAGAAGGGTATTATTTTACAGCTACTCAATGCTGCCGCAGGGAAGGACTGCTCAAAGGACCCTGACGATGTGCTCATTGACGCCTATCTGCTTCTCACCAAACTTGGGGACCGAGCAGATGACAGCTGGGGCACGTGGGACGCTCAGCCTGTCAAGATCGTGCCTCAGGTGGAGACTGTGGACACCCTGAAAAACATGCAGGTTGGTTCTCCTGCTCGTCTGTTGCTTCCCACCTCTGCTACTTAGAACACTTTCAGGAGTAGTGAATCTCTAGTACCTTAAATGTATATACTTCCTAGAAATATGCCTCAGTGCTTTATGAGGTAATTTGCAGCCTAATTTATACTCAAATATTCCATTGAGCTCTGTTAATTATGTTAAATTATACTGGAGTATTTGGAGTAATCTATTTTTTTATGCGTTTCCTCAGCTCAGTCTTGCACTCAGGTTTAGAGGCCTGTGCTGTACAAGGCACCATCTCACTAATACAATGGGTAGTTCCAGAAATCCTCATTCCCTGGGTGCTCTGTTAACTGGCTGTTCGTTTTCACTCAGTAGTACAGCTTCTAAAGGATCCTTCTCACACATCCTGTGGTCATCTTAGGAACAGCAATGGTAAATGCTCACATGAATCTGGAGTTAGCCTGACCAGAGTCAGTCATGCTAGATGCCATCTCCTTCCACCTCACAAATCTGTTTTTCCTCTTGCCTTCTCTGCCTGAGTGAAGCACACACCACCCACTCGTGTGTTTAACCCAGAAATGTGACAGCTAGTGTACATGCAACCTGCCAGCCTGTTTATCATTCGCCCTGACCGTGGGAAGCCTGATTAGCCAATGATCTTCTCCTGTGCCCCCAGGTCCACCAGCACAGCCACAGCATCACTGGCCCTCTCCTGAAGGATGGCAGTTCCTTATCATTGGTTTCCCTGTTTCAAGCCGCACCTTTTCCCTTCCAGTTCTATACTTGTTTTGGGAGTGGCTGTCTCTTAAAGAATAAAAGAGATGCAGTCTCAATAATGATTTATGCTAGGCCTCTGATCTGATCGTATTTGTATTCCTGTTTCTCCTGTCTTCATGTGTTGCTCCAACACACACAGCACACTCACACTGGACACTAGCAGAACTACGGGGGTGTGAGGGTATTTCAAAGCTGCCATATCTGCACAGGCCCCTGGTGTTCTTCTCTCCTTTGCCGAAGAACCGGGATGTTTCCGACCATTGTGGTGCCTTGCTCGTGGGAAGCTTTGCTTGCAGGTGGCTATTTGGGTGGCTGTTGGCTGGTAGCTGAGGGTGGCTGCACTAAGGTGGGAAAGCAGTCACTGGTTTGCTTTTTTATACTGTTTGGTTTTCCTCCCAGGTGGAGAATTTTCTTCTAGTTGTTATGCAGTCTGCTCATCTCACAAGTCAGAGGAAAGCCTTCCAGCAGTCCATCGAGGGGCTGATGACTCTGCGCCACGAGCAGACATCTAGTCAGCCGGTCATCGCCAAAGCTCTGCAGCAGCTCAAGGTACTCTACTGTCCCCTCTGCTGTGGCCGATGGCCTTGACTTTGGGTAGAGCGCTGTGGAGGAGTCAGATGGTGTGCTGTAGTGTCATGTAAGGACCATGGCTCTATTTCTCTCGCTGTAGTACGCTCAGATATCTGTGTACTGGGAAATTCCTGGATCTTTCCTAAATCTAGGCCTTTAGAATTGGAAGCAGCAGGAAACTGAGCAGCTAGGTACCTTTATAGTGATCACATTGCTAGTTATTAGTGATAAAAGCTTAGGTCTCTTCCCTCCTAATGCAGATTTTTTTCTCCATTAGCGTTTATTGGAGGTATTCTGTATCAGTTGCTTCATTTAACTAATGATTAAGCCAAATTAACCATAGTGGTTAAAGTCATTTGTAGATAGGGGCAACGACCCCCAAGGTTTATGTTAAACCAGAGGCTTTCATGCTTTCTCCATTTTTTTTTTCCTGTCTTCAACATTGTATTTCATACCCATTTATCAGTCCCGCTCTCCTCTAGGCCACCAGCTTGTTCTTCTTAGTCACACTAAAGTATGTTTTTTTCGGGGGAGTGGTGGTGGCGGGTGATGCTGTACTAGGTTTTGAACTTACAGCTTCACACTTGCTAGGCAGGTATACTTACTGTTGAGTCATAGTGCCAGTTTGGTTTTTTTTTGGTCTGGTCGTGGGGCCTGAACTCTGGGCCTGGGCACTGTCCCTCAGCTCTTCAGCTCAAGGCTAGCGCTCTACCACTTGAGCCACAGTGCCACTTCTGGCTTTTTTCTTTTTTGCTTATGTGGTGCTGAGGAATGGAACCCAGGGCCTCATGCATGCAAGGCAAGCGCTCTACCACTGAGCCACCTTGCCGGTCCCCTGTTTGGTTATTTTTGAGATTGCTTCCTACCCAGGCATGCTTCTGGGCACAATTGCTTGTGTTACCTTTCACAACTAGGAAAACAGGCATGTGTCACCATGTCTAGCTTTTTGTTGAGAGAACTTGCTGCCAAGGCTGGCCACAGACTGCTATCCTTTTCAGTCTCACTAGGATTATACCTGTGAGTCACTGCTGCCCAGCTCAAGGAGTGACTCTTAAAGGAACAGCAGTCCCCAAAAGTTTGTCAGTTGATAAACATTTGTTGTTTTTTTTTTTTCTGTCAATCTGACATGTCTTATTTGTCTATGTATCTCTTATATATTACAGTCTTAACCTAGTACCACAGCAAAAAAAAAAAAAAAGAAAAGAAAAAGAAAAGCTTTTTCTTTTAGTTTTAGCCAGTGTATTCTTGAGAATGCACAAGTTTTAAGATGTTCATTGAATTTAGGGAGGTGGTAGACCCAAGGATCAGAATGGTCCCACTGAAGTACAGAGATGCGAGAAGGTAGAGCCTCCCAGTAGTGTCTGAAAATACACTGTGGTGGCACATCAGTTTGGGAGGGTGACAACATGTGTGGATTGAGAAGCAGCTGACGAAAGGAACATTGGAGCCTCAGTGTCCACAAATCAAAGTTATGGTTTGTTCACTAAATATTTCCTATTCTGCTTTGGCTGGACCTTCGTGTGTTCAGTGCAAAGTAACAGGAGATATGACTAGTGAATTAGGGTGAGCACAGGTGTTTGTGGAGTTACATCAGATTTTATTTTCTACTCCTCAAAGAATTAGAAAAGAGGCTGGGAAGGTGGCTCAGTGGCAGAGCGCTTGCCTTCCATGCCTGAGGCCCTCGGTTTGATTCCTCAGCACCACATAAGCAAAAAGAAAAAAGCCGGAAGTGGCGCTGTGGCTCAAGTGGTAGAGAGCTGAGGGACAGCGCCCAGGCCCAGAGTTCAGGCCCCATGACTGGACCCCCCCCCCCAAAAAAAAAAAAAAAAAGAGTTAGAAAAGATTTTGGAAGGACATTGTATAATGATATGTGGATGCCATGCTTACATAAGTTCACACGTACTTATAGTTAAGGTCAAGTGGGAAGAGAGACCAAATCTGAACTAAGAGAGACCAAATCTGAACTATTGTGATATTGCTTAGAGAGGGAATAAAAGCTTGAATGAAGGCTAGATTTCTCAGCCTCTGTGCTATTGACATCTGAGGCCAGTAATCCTTTGTTGTGGGGTGTGATCTATGCACTGCAGGATATTTGACAGTCTCTACCCACTAGATGGTGGTACCTTCTACCTCTCCATTTTGGTAACTGAAAGTGACTCTAAGCACTACCATAATATCTGTAGTGATTGGTACACAGAAATACTGAAAACACCAACATCTGTTCAAGAACAGATTGCAGTTGATCATTATTGTTTTAAATGGATTTTTGTCAATTTTGCACTTTATAAGATGCTAAAAGGCCTCCAACAGATGACAATGAAAATAATACAGTTTCCTCTGTATTAAGTCATTTTTGACAACTGCCATGGATTGCAGTGACTATAATATTTGAATGAACTCTTCCTTGCTTCATTTGGATCGACTGTGGTTTGGACCTCTTCAGAATGATGCTCTGGAGCTCTGCAACAGAATAAGTGATGCCATTGACCGGGTAGACCACATGTTCACATCAGAATTCGATGCAGAAGTGGATGAATCCGAATCCGTCACACTGCAGCAGTACTACCGAGAAGCAATGATCCAGGGGTACAACTTTGGGTTTGAAGTAGGTACAAAATGAGGAAAACTGAAGTACAGCTTAGCAATTGCTTTGTAACATACAGAAAGTATTCTGAATTTTTTACAGGAAGTTCAATGTTAATTATAGTCATAGTCTGGCCAAGAATGTCATCTCTTCTGCCGGTGGACAGCAGAAACATTTGTTTTGTTTCAAACTGTCAGTTGCCCAGATATTATTTGTGCTGATGGCTATCTACTACATTTAAAACTTTCTGTGAAAGATTTTGAATATTATAAACATTCTTTTTTTTTTTTTTTTTTTTTTTTAAATAACAATAACCAACATTGATTTATTTGCATTTATTTTATGCTAAATTTATTCCCGTGCCATAAGTTTTTGTTTCTTCAGTTTCTTCTGGGATACCTTTTTCTTCTGTGCAACCTCCTCCTCTGGTTTAGGAACAATTTGCTCCTTCTCAGTAAGGATCATCTCAATGTGGCAGGGGGAGCTCATGTATGGGTTAATCCTACCATGGGCTCTGTAAGTTCGGCGGCGCATCTTAGGTGCTTTGTTCACCTGGATGTGTTCAATGACCAGGGAGTCTACATCTAAACCCTTCAGTTCTGCATTACTCTCTGCATTCTTAAGCATGTGCAGCAGAAATTCAGCACTCTTTTTGGGCCACCGACCCTGTGTCCAGCCCCACTGTTTGGCCTGGGCACACCTGCCAACTCCACCATTGTAACGCCGGAATGGCACACATTGCTTCTTTAACGTGACATCTTTCAGATACTTGGTCGCTTTTCGGATATGCATACCCTTGATGGCCTGGGCTGTTTCTCTGGTGTTCTTAAAGTGTACACGAAGATTGGAACCTCTTGACTTGCATGATTTTGTGGGGTTTTCTGGGTCTAGAGAGTAGCGAACCATTTTCACAGGTCACCTAGGGCCGCTTACAGGAAGAGGAAGAGCCTATATACATTCTTAATATAAACTTACGAATAACACAAAAAACTGAACTTTGAGACATTCTTTATATAATTGAGAATATATTAGAAAATGATACTTTAGTTAGGCAGAAATGGTATCATAGTGTGTAGGTATTACTATAATAATTTGCTTCTTAGTAAATAGACATGAAATTTTCTTACAGTATCATAAAGAAGTTGTTCGTTTGATGTCTGGAGAGTTTAGACAGAAGATCGGAGACAAATATATAAGCTTTGCTCGGAAGTGGATGAATTACGTCCTGACCAAATGTGAGAGTGGAAGAGGAACAAGACCCAGGTAACAGCCCAGCATCACCTTTCTAGTGCTAAGCATGGCCGTGGTAATACTTCGTTCCTCTAAGGGAAATGGGATTTCTGAGCGAATCATTTAAAGATGGAGTCTTGTGGACTTCTAATCCAGGCTGGCTTTGGTCTATGATCTTCTGCATCTCAGTCTCTTCAAAAGCTAGGATCTATTATAGGTGTGAGCCACTGGTACCTGGCTTAATCAGGACTTTATTGTGTGTGCCAGTACTGGAGCTTGCACTTAAATTAAGCCTTTTACTCTTGGGTCTATAGCTGGTTCCACTTCTAATGATGTATTTTTTTAATACAAAAATACGTAAATAGGAAGAAAAGCCCCATAACTCTAAGTAAACTTTTTAAAAAAATGTATTTCAAACTAAACTATCATTAGGAAGTTCACATGCTTGGTTGACAAGTCTTCCTGACTGCTAATCTTCTTTTCTTTCCTCACTAAATTTAAGCTTATTACTAAGTGGATTTCAGATGGGCATTTCTCTCTTCAATTGGCTTCAAAATAAACAGTTGAAAAAAACGCTATTTTATCTTTTTCCAAAGACCTCACTATAAACTTACTCATCCCAGGCATTGATATAAAGTCAAGAAAAATGTATTTTCTCGTGGAGTTTCAGTCTGTGGTGATGTTTTCATGGCTGCTTTGTGATTATTGCACATTTTTTCATATGGCAGGTGGGCAACCCAAGGATTTGATTTCCTACAAGCTATTGAGCCTGCCTTCATCTCAGCTTTACCAGAAGATGACTTCTTGGTATGGATACTTATTTTTTTCATTAAGAAACAAAAGAGTTGGTCATTTTTTAATTCCCGGGTAATATATTTTATATATAATGATGAGTTTAAACAGTGCCTCTGTAATCCCAGTGATGTAGACAAGTTTAAGCATGCTTCCTAGCACAGCAAGGCCTTCCATGCCCTTTGTCTCTGTAGCGGTGGTGATCAGTTAAGTCAGTGTCAAGGTGCTTGGAAGGCACGGCACATCTGAGATGTTTTGGAAGTTTAATGAAGAATAAGGATCAGTTATTTCTTTCCAGTCATCACTGAAGAGTGTACTGTCCATTAAATATCACTACTATTGTTCTAAACAATTCCATCAGATCCAAAGGATGTTCAAGATACTGATTCATTTTATTCTCCCGTTAAAAGTCCTTTGCTTATGCATATCAGCTGCTCATTTGCTTTACTTTATAAATGTGTAATTTGTGTATATTGTTATGCACAATTGTGCTTATGTTTATTCTTATATTTTAAATTAACTTTGAAAAATACTTTCTCAAGATGGTATTCTCTGAAATACACTGAAGGCCTGATTTGTGCTGCTTATGCAATTAAAGGTACACTTTTTTCCTCATCTCCTTTCCCATTTTCCTTTGACAGAGCCTACAAGCCTTGATGAATGAGTGCATCGGCCACGTTATTGGCAAGCCTCACAGCCCCGTTACAGGTCTGTACCTTGGTAAGACATTTCTCCTGCAGCCTCTGCTTCCCATGAGCAAACCATCTTGGCATTACTGTCATTTGTAATGATAGGAGACAAATCAGTGACAGTGATGCGGTATGTATGGGAGAACTCCACAGTAATCCTTCACGATAGCTAGTAAGGTTGAGCTGCTTTGCTTTTCTTTATACCAATACTGCATTCTACTCTTCCTGTTAAAGTCTTCGTGGATGGGGAGGAGAGCCTGGAGGAGCCTCCCCTCTGCTGGTGGGTCAGTGGTCTTTCTGCCTCTTCTTTCATAATTCTTGGAGAAGAATCTTGATTTTCTGCCATCTTCTCTTCAATATCTGCATCTCTACTTCTTGTAGCAAGTCCCTCTTTGTTTTTTAGTTTGAAAAGATCAAGTTATATAGTCAAAGTAAATACTGGAGTTTTCAACTACACTTAGTGTATCGCAAAACGTCAGAATGTCAAGAAAAGACTGTGTCTCATGTCATTCCTGATATAGTCTGTAAATAAAACAAAACTATGCTCACATGTAAAAATAACACCCCAAAATGAAAATCCAGAACACACAAACATTTTATAAACGATACATTTGCTGAACACCATCTTTATTTCTAGAAGCATCCTTTATAGCTCCAGAAAATAGCCTAACAACAGGTGTTCAGTATGGTTTGTATTTTTTTAACCTTTAAAATTCATTCAGTTTATACAAACTTAGTTTCTCCTGTCTACTATGAAGAAGAAAGTTATTATTTGTAAAACTATTTGAGCATTTATATAAAAGGCTAATGGGCTTAAGCCCATTATCATAAATAGAATTTGGTTTTCTGATGTATATGATCAATAGAACATTTTAAAAACATTTTACTATTTAAAGATTCATTTTCTTTATAGAATGGTTACAACTAGGAGAACTATTATAAGCTTAGAAGATATCCATTAAGAAATTTTTCAGTGTAAAAGAAATCACCAAAAACTAAATATCACATAGTCCCATAATCCACAGGTAATCACATACCTCCATCTGAGGTCCTTCAGTATACCTGTCACCTTAAATGCTGTTGACACAGTGAGTGCCCAGGTGGTTCTTTGTCCCCTCAGCCACTCTGAGCATTGCCAGATAACCTGGGACCCAGGGCAGCTCATTTGATGCCCTTGATTGCATTTTCCTGGAATGCATCAAGTAGGACACCTGAGGAAGATTAACTATGGTAATTGACCCTGGTAATTAACCATGTATGTCCCCCACAGACTTTCGTAAAAAAGAGATGTTCACAAAAACTGGATTGTCACCTTCTGTAGTTATTATTCTTGCTTACGTTCTCTTCTCCTTTAAGCGTGGAAGTAAAAGAACAACATGGTGGTATATATACTATACCCTTCTGTGTGTCCTGTATCTCGAGTAATTACACTAACACACTCTACCCTGCCCTTTTCTGTTCTCAAGTAAGCTCACAAGTATGTATAGGGCCACCTACTATATAAAAGTTGAGTCATAGTGAATAGTAATACTTTGTGTTTTCTTTTAACCTGACAATTGTTGAGATTGCTCCATATCAGGTACATATCTAGTTCATTCTCTGTAGTGCTACACTGTAGCCATCATATATATACTGAATATTTTCTTCCATTCTTCACTATACCATTCTTTTCTCTGTTTGATGCTGTGAAAAACATCTCCATAATAACAGTTTACCACTAGTAAAATTTGAAGTTCTGTGTTTATTGGTTGTTGGCTTTTCTTTCCAATGAAATGTTATAGTTTTGAAACATTTAATATGCATCCTTTTAAAATAAAAATTTTAATGCATTGAGAATATTAAGCATTGTGCAGTTGTTTTTTTCTTTCTTCTTCTTTTTTTTTTGGTCAGTTGTGGGGCTTGAACTCTGGGCACTCAATACCACTTGAGCCACAGCGCCACTTCTGGTTTTCTGGTGGTTTATTTGAGATAAGAGTCTCACAGATTTTCCTGCCCAGGCTGGCTTTGAACTGCGATCCTCAGATCTCAGCCTCCTGAGTAGCTAGGATGACAGGCCTGAGCCACCGGTGCCCGGCTGTTGTTTTCTTTTTAGTAGAGTGCCTTTATACCTTCATGAGAAAATTTTATAGTAATTGTTGACTGAGTAGTTCCAACTGTCTTTGCCAGATAATGACATCATCCCCATCAAATTTCCCTCCCCCCCTCTTTTTTTTGTACTAGGCTTTGCACTCAGTGCCTTACACTTGTTTGGTTTGTTTGCTTGCTCTGCTGGTATTCTACCACACTTTCAGCATTGCTTTTTCCTAGTTATTTTGGAGATGAGTTTCCTGCCTGGGCTGGCTTCAAACCATAATCCTCAGATCTCAACCTCCTAAGTAGCTGGGATTACCATGCAAACCACAGGTGCCCACCTAGCATTCCTGCTCCCTCACCCCCATTTCCTATTTTTGGTCATGGGGTTTGAATTCAAGGTCTAGGCACTATCCCTGAGCTCTTTGGCTCAAGGCTAGCGCTCTACCACTTTGAGCCACAGCTCCACTTCCAGTTTTCTGGTGGTTAATTGGAGATAAGAGTTGCAGCCTTTTCTGCCCAGGCTGGCTTTGAGCCAGGCTCCTCAGATCTCAGCCTCTTGAGTAGCTAGGATTACAGGCGTGAGCCACTAGCACCTGGCTTTTGCTTTTCTCTCTCCCCCCGTATACCCCCTTCTCTCCCTCCCTCTCTTCCTCTCTCTCCTTCCCCCCTTCTCTCTCTATTTAATAAGAATAACTTTGTTACTATTGAATTACTCTCTTGTGTTAAAATAATAAAGCAAAGGCATTGCTGGCTGCTTATGTTTTTATTAACAACAACTTGAGTTTTGTTTTGCAAACTTGGAACTTCACATCTCTAAATTTGGTGCTTCTGTCTTTCCTGTGTAACGCTTCTAAAAGGAACAAAACCATGAAGTGAGAGATGTCCATTTATGAGATCACACATGTAGACTAAAATTAGTAATGTGTATTAAAAATAGGACATTAAAAACAGCCAAAAAAGGCTAGATAGTTAAAGAGTGGACGAGAAATCGTGTGAGAGCATGATGGGCATTTCTTATGCCGAGCAGTTCGTGAAAATGTGGAATTGTGAGCATTTTTGTAATTACTGAGAGCTAGTTTTAAACTTTCATCTTAACTTTTATCTAACTTTAACATTTTATCTCAAATTTAATATTTATCTTTTACTAAAATACTTGAAAGAAAAAGGGAAAAATATACTATGGAAAAAGAAAAAAAACAATTAACTTGTTCCCCATCTGCCTGGTTTGGCTTTATTCTTTTTTTAATACTTTGTCATTTAATGTTTTCTTTTTTTAACATTTTATTATTATTATTATTATCTTTAAGTAGTTGTACAAAGAAGTTCCCATTCTACAAAATAGTACATGACTACAAGATACGAGGTATCTGACAACATTGTCACACTTCACTCCTAACCCATCCCTTCTCTCACCTGGTTTGGCTTTAAATAATTCAATAAATCTGTGTTCTCAAAAAAAAAAAAAATGACAGTGACCGCCCCCCACCCCCACCCCAATAGAGGGCCTATTGAAATGTCTCCACCACCCAAACTTTTAGGCTGTAGATGACATAAAGAAATCCTTATAACGAAAGTGCCAAATAAGCCACATTTTCATCATGTCTGAAATGACTTTTGTCATTCATACAAATGTTTTTGAGCCTGGCTGGTGACTCATGCCTATAATCCTAGCTATTCAGGATCTAATCTGAGAACTGTGGTTTGAAGCCAGCCTAGGATCTTCACTTGACCAGCAAGAAGCTGGAACTAGAGGCATGACTTCAAATGAGTTAAAAAACGGAGTGAAAGATCAAGGCTGGGAGTTCAAGCCCCAGGAATGGGATACACATGCGTGCATGTGCTTGCACGTGTACACACATGCACACACGCACACACACACATGCACACGTTTTTGGTGGAGAAGAACTTGAAGAAAGCTTTATTGACTTCTGAAAAGTGACATTTTTTCACACTGTTTGTACAGGTAATTCATTTTCTGCTGATAAGAAGGGTTTTGTTTTTGGTCTCTGACAATTGAGCGGCATTCTGCTTACACGTGCGTGCGTGTGTGCGTGCTGGGTTTGACGTTTTCGGTTGCCCTCTTTAACAAGTTGCATTGTTGCCCTTTTCTCTGACAGCTATTCATCGGAACAGTCCCCGTCCTGTGAAGGTGCCTCGATGCCATAGCGACCCTCCTAACCCACATCTCATTATCCCAACTCCAGAGGGGTTCAGGTACTTGGTGCTCCTCCAGTCATTTGCTTCTCCAGTTCTTTTCTTCCTGCATGATTTGTTCTTGGGACAACTGGGTGCTTGCTCTGGAGCTCAGTGCTTTTTCAGTTTTCTTGTTCATTGCATTTTAAAGATCTTATTTGCATTGTCTTAAAGACACTGCAGTGCCTTGGGGCAAAAGAAGACATGCATATTTAAAACAGACCTATACCTTTTAAAGTAACTTCCTTTCTCAGCTTCTGTATAACCTCCAGCTACTATATGCTTTCTGGCTTTGGAATAAACCTCTCCTTTTCTTTCTTTTAAATTGCCTTGAGAAAACAGTTTTCCGTGTGCACAGTAAACATTTGCAAAACAACACTGCACACCCCTAGGAGTGGAGAGAGCTGTAGTGTCCCTCCAGTCTCCCTTTCATGACATACGTAGCTGTGACTCCTTAGCACTGGCGTGGACTCCTGGAATGTGCTGGCATTTCTGTGTCTGGGAAGTGAGCACCCTCTGCCTCATGTATCATTTTTGCGAGTTGATTTTATTTGACAGGATTTGTTAGGGAAGAACTACACTTTTTTTTTTTTTTTAAGCCATTGAAAATAGGTTTATTCTTTTCCTTTACACCCAGACCTAAATCTTGAACAGCAATTTGCATTTTCTGTTCTAAAATAATTTTCACTGCTGGACCATGTTTTATTTTTAGTCGAAAACAATTTGCAAGTCCATCTCCATTTCTCACTTGTGTTCCTGAAGCTTTTCTTCTCCTCTTAGCACTCGCGTGCCTGCCGATGCTCGGAGCCTTGGCAGCCCAGCTGCTGCTGTTGCTGCTACTGCTGCTGCCGCCGCCGCCGCCACCACCACAAGCACCACCAGCCGCGCTGGCCCCTGTGGTGGTGACTCTGTGCTGCCCAAACCCATCAGCAGTGCCCCTGAGACCAGGTAGCCGCACTCCGCCAGCACCACGCCACCCCTCCCGTGCCCTTCTGCAGGGTCCTCAGGGTGTCACGCGGGTAACAGGGCTCTTCCTCTGTCCTGTGAGGCATGCTCAGGGTCCCCTGGAGGTTGTCACGGTCCCTGGCCCTGGCACCAGCCAGAGTGTGTGGACCAATGTGAGTCCTGTTGATTTAGAGTGGTAGCCAGCATGGCTCCCGGGAGGAAATCCCAGGGGAAAGAGCAGGAATACTGCTGGAGGGTTACCAAGCAAGGCCTCGTGAAGCCCATCCCTAGCAGTTAGTTGCAAGGCAGTTCAGAAATGGTAGCCTGTTAATGTTAGATAGCTGAAGATTTATTTTAGGAATATGTTTTCTAATATCTATTTTCTAATTCTCAAATTATAACTAATTATTGATTAGTAGTTATATAAAAGTGGCTTAAAATGAGTTCTTGAAGTTGGAGTATTATATCTTTTTTTTTTTTTTTTTGGGTCTGGTCGTGGGGCCTGAACTCTGGGCCTGGGCACTGTCCTTCAGCTCTTCAGCTCAAGGCTAGCGCTGTACCACTTAAGCCACAACGCTACTTCTGGCTTTTTTCTTTTTGCTTATGTGGTGCTGAGGAATTGAACCCAGGGCCTCATGCATGCAAGGCAAGCGCTCTACCACTGAGCCACCTTCCAGCCCAAGTTTGAGTATTAGTTAGCAAAATACATTATTACTAGATAGCTAGCAGACCTTTGGCAACCTCCAGAAGAGTTTTAGTCTATTAAGTCTTGTAAGGAGGGACTTGCAGGCTTTGTTCCCCCATTCTAGTGATTTTTGTGTGTGTGTGTGCTTAAGTTCCCTTTGCTTAATAGAGAAAGGATTTGGGTTTCTGAATTCCATCCCTATATTTGAGCAGAATATACTGCCAGTATTCTCATCTTCTAGCAAGGAGAATGACAAAGAAAACTATGGGTTGAGAAAGTGCTGTGGCTCAAGCGGTGGAGCGCTTGCCTTGAACTGAAGAGCGCAGAGATAGCGCCCAAGCCCAGATTTCAAGCCCCACGACCGACTAAAATAAAAAGAAACAGAAAACTATGGGTTGAGGATGACTTGATCAAAAAAGACACAATTATGATGGAACTCAATGTTTAGCTTCTAGATAAAAAGCAAGTAATAAACAGGAAGATGACTAATGGCTTTGGAATTTAAAAGACTAAAATGTTTTTATACTTGGGTTAGCAACAGTCCAAAATTTCTGCAAACACGCCTGGCCTTCTTATTCATTAAAATAATTAATAATCCTAATTTTTTAGTGATGAATACCGATTGCTTTACAAATGTCAAAATATTTTACAGCTTAAGCATCTGACTAGAAGAAAAAACATTAACAATTAACATTGAACCATGTGTCCATTTTTTCCTGTTGACAGCATTTCATGACATGAATATCACATTCTCTCCGCCTCCTTGGTGAGGCGGAGGCTGTTTTTATTAATGCAGTGCAGGTTAAGGGATGCTCAGAAGTAGCTGGGAGCATTGCCCCACTCCCGCCACATCCTGCGTCCACATTCAAACCTCGGTGCCTCGGCACTGGTGGTGCAGCGAGCACCTGTGGGGCAGAGCATTTACATCTTGGGGCGGGGCGGGGGGATGGAAATGCCCATTGTTGTCTTTTCCATGAATGCGCACTGTGGTTTGCATAGGCAGATTTGTAGTGTGCCACCAACTGCTTTTCATAAGTATTAGCCTTAAATCTGTACATGTTCGGCATCTTTGATACCGAGCAATTCTAGCATGCTATATAGTGCAGTTCGTTTAGGAAGGAACTTAGTTTCCTTTTGGGCTAGATAAAGCAGAGCTCACCCGCACAGATGCCCCTGTGGGTGTCTGTGAGCCATGTGCCCACTCCCCAGGCCTGTGCCTGCTATCACGTGAGCGAGGGTGGACCGTGCAAATTGTCATGTGTTCTGTGTTGCACAGGTGCACTGTGCATGCCTGAGAGAGCCTGCGGGGAGACGTCAGCACGCCCTGTGCACGCACAGACATAATAGCATTCAGTTCACCGTGTCCCACTGTGGTGAGCGCCTTAAGGTCTAGTCCACAGCAGGCTGGCTGCCCCACTTCCACTGCCCACAAGAGCTGACTTAGTCTGCAGGAGCTTTTCTAGCTGGCTTTTACACCCTAAAAATGGAAAAACGTGCAACCCACCGCCTTTCCCCCTCACCCCACCTCCCGCTCGTTGTCAGACATTCACAACACACACCCTTTTGCTTGAGTATTTGCTCTTGTCGTTCACCCTTGCAAAAATCTCCAAAGGCCCTGAATTGGCTGAGGAAGGTAGAGGTGCTGAGGCGCAGGCCCAGGGCCTGTTCGTCTTAGCACCAGCGGTGCCGCGTTCCTAACGCACTACATGGTGTAGTCACCCTCTTCACACCTAACACACCCTCTGGTAGGTCGGAGGGCTTAGGAAACACAAGCGTAGTACATATTTCATCATTTGTGCTGCAGTGTTTAATAAAGATACAAGTGCTACCATAGTTCATTATATTGGTCGTTTGAAAAACATACCCAGTAAGTAAGTAATAAACTAACTCCATTTATATTTCTAATACTTCCCTTACTTAGTTCTAGCTTTTACTTCTTATGGGTTCATTCCGTTTGCTGAACATTTAACTTTATTCTGGAGAAGCAGCTAATAAACTGCATTCTTTAATACAAGCTTCCTGCTCTTTTGTGCTTTCGCTTGGCTACTTACTGCTTGAAAGTCATTAAGCATTCCTCTCTGTTTTTAATTATTATTATTATTTAGAGATTTGGAATCTTTTGAGCCATGTAATGATTTTAGTACCTTAAATATACTTAAGTGCATACATCTAATTTGATGGTAACTTTAAATACTGGCCCAATTTGTCGACTATATTTTTCTCTATTCTAGGCTTAAATTATGGAGCTTTTCATTATGTCAGTCATAAAGCAAGCAGGGTTCCATTTTCTTTCTCTCTTTGTTAATGTACAACAAGAGCTTGCAGGCAGGGCTGTGGCTGGCGTCTTGGCGGATGGGTTCCCTTGATAGCTCCAGCCTCTCCTCACAGCCTCCAAAGGGAGCTTCCTCGGTGGCCTCTGCTCTGCTCATTGGAGTGATAGTTTCTGTGGGGCTGCCCATGAGATGCCGGCCGCGGCCTTGCAGCCAATGGTCAAAAGTCCCTGGGGGTGAGCAGCACCAGGCTCTACGAGAGTTGCACACACCTTTGATGGTCAATTCTTAAAAATACTGAACAGGGGTTCCAGTGTCCCTGAAAACGATCGGCTGGCTTCCATTGCCGCTGAACTGCAGTTCAGGTCACTGAGTCGACACTCAAGCCCCACGGAGGAGCGTGAAGGTAAGTGCCAGGGGGTGTCACAGGGACTCTCCTCCTCCTCCTCCTCCTCCTCCTCCTCCTCCTCCTCCTCCTCCTCCTCCCCCTCTTCTTCCTCCTTCTCTACTTCCCCCTCTTCCTCCTTCTCTACTTCCTCCTCCTTTTCTTCCTCCTCTCTCCCTCTTCCCATTTCCTTATGATGGAAGGGCAAGAAGCCATAGGGCTTTGTGAGGAGACTGAACCCTGAACACCGTGGCTTTTTAATATGGATGCCTTTCTAGCTGTCTGTGTATTGTAGGTCTAGTTTTGTTACTTTTAAAAAATGTATTTATTTAATCCTGCCTGGAGTATTTTGTTGTTGTTGTTGGTCGTAGGGCTTGAACTCTGGGCCTGGGTGCTGTCCCTCAGCTCTTCAGCTCAAGGCAAGTGCTCTACCACTTGAGCCACAGTGCCACTTCCAGTTTTCTGGTGAATTATTGGAGATAAGAGTTTCACGGACTTTCGTGCTCAGGCTGGCTTTGAACCAAGATTCTCAGATCTCAGCCTCCTGAGTAGCTAGGATTACAGGTGTGAGCCACCGGCTCCTGGCATAGAGTATTTTTTTTTTTTTTTAATCCTGGCATTGCCTATAATCATAGCTACTCAGGAGGCTGAGATGTGAGGATAATGGTTCAGAGCCAGCTCTGGCAGACAGACTAGACAGACTTGTGAAACAGTTCACTAGCAAAAAGTCAGAAGTAGAGATTGTCTCAAGTGATAGACTGCCAGCCTTGAGTGAAAAGCTGAGTGAGAGCTTAAAGCTCACAGTTCAAGGCCCAATACATGCAAAAAAAAAAAAAAGTATCACCCTGGCACTTCAGTTGTTGAGTGTTCTCACTTACTAAAAATACAGAAGCAGCGCGGGGTTGTAGATGGTTTGTGTGTTGAGGCAGGGCAGAGGCAGCACCGTCTACACAGTGTTCTGTTGTCTGTGATGTGTGCAACGTTTAATGCAGTAGAAATCTTGTAACTTGTCTGTCCAGCTTTTGAACTTGTTAAGAGTTAATCACAGAAGGCGGGTTGATGGCAGTCACTGCCGTTCTGCGCTTCACCTTGCTCTTGATGTATTTATCTCATAAGTATTAATTTTTTGGTGTGAAAATGCTTCCTGCAGAGCCGGCCTATCCTCGGGGTGACTCAAGTGGGTCCACGAGAAGAAGCTGGGAGCTCCGCACACTTCTTAGCCAGACCAAAGGTAAGAGGAAGGGTGGTGAACTGAGGCTGTTCGGCATTAGATGAGCAGCTCCAGTAAAAGTTAGCTCTAGCTTCTGGGTTGCTAGACTTTCTTATATTAGTGTTGTGATCTCTATTGTACTCCTGTACTATTTGTGGGCAGTGCCTATTTTGTGGAACAAATTGTAAGCTCTTTTGGGGAAGGAATATGTTTTATTCATCTTTATTTTTTAATTTTTTGGTTGATTGTAGGGCTTGAACTCAGGGCCTGAGCGCTGACCCTGAGTGTTTTTGCTCAAGACTAGCTCTCTACCACTTTGAGCCACAGCACCACTCTGGTTTTCTTGTGATTAATTGGAGATGAGAGTTTTACGGCCTTTGAACAGGCTGGCTTTGAACTGTGATCCTCATATCTCATCCTCCTGAGTAGCTAGAATTACATGCATGAGCCATTGGCTCCTGGCCTCATCTTTATATTTTTAAGTAGCTTAGCACAGACCTTTAATAGACTAGTGTTTGTAAATAATCATTTTTATGCTAAGTAGTTGAGGGGAAGATTTTATAATAAAAATTACGTGATCAGTCAATTTATTCAAAAGAATGAATAGTGGAATTATCCCAGCCTAGCACTTTATGACCTACAGAATATTTTCACTTACTTTGTTGCCACAGTCTTGAGCAACAGGCAGAGTACATCATTTTCTCTTTTCACGAAAGATAATAGATTCTAAGAGGCCAAGTAATTTGTCCATAGTGGTGTTAGTAATTGGCAGAGCTGGCTGGGACTAGAACACACTTCTGGTCCAGGAGTGGTGTGTAATGGTTCCAAGAATATTTTTCCCCAAGGCCCACAGGGTTCTGGAAAGATCTCATGAGCAGAAGAGATTGAGCTGGCCCTGGGGGAGGTAGATCTTCAGTAAACCATAAGGCAGCCCTCAAGAAGAACTTACCTGGAAGTCAGGTGGTCTCCAGTGGAAAGGCCTTACCGGGTGGTGACAGACTCTGTTGGCTTCCAAGCTGCTCATGCATTCGGCCAGCAGCTGAGATAGATTATCCTGCTGGCCTGAAGTAGTGCTAATTCCAGGGTCTGGTGTGAGTAATAAGTGTCAGCCTAACCTAAGCCTTATAGTGGGCTTCACAAAGGGAGCGGCTGCCAGAACCAGCCTGGGTACAGCAGCTGGTGCACGCAGGGGCTGGCATGCAGTCTCCCAGGCTTCCTCCCGGTCAGGACATCTCTCCTGTAACAACAGTGCCTAGATACCCAGCTTTCACCGGGCTTTTCCAAACAAGCAGGCGATGTGAGGACCACCAGAAGAGTTCCAGTTCACAATGACATGTTAAAAGGCCAAGAAGCTCGAGGAAAGCTAACTGTTTAAAGAACAAAAACACAAAGAGCCTCTCTAAGAAATGTTGGCAGTGGAGCGATGCAGCCTCATAAACTGAAAAGCTTGTCTAGAGTGGGGCGGACTTGCTGCAACTTGAGGTGGGAGAAAAACCAGGATCCACGTTTTAAAGAAGTGATTGTAAAGCAGGGTGCAGTGTTCACACCTGTAATCCTAGCTACTTCAGAAGGTCGGGAGGATCTCAGCTCAAAGCCAGCCTGGGCACACAGATCCGGGAGACTCTTCTCTCCAATTAAGCAGAAAAAAGGCTGGAGTTGAAGTGTGGCTCAAGTGATAGTGTGCCGCTGGGAGGGAAGAAGCCGAATGAGAGCATGAGGCCCAGAGTTCAAGCTTCAGCACTGGCAATAAAAGAACAGGAAGTAACTTCACTTTTCAAACTAGCTTTACTGTATCTTAGTCTTGAAGGATCTCTGCTAGACTAGTGAAGTTCTAAGGAAGCTAATTAGTTTTCAAGTTTTGGGTAGTGGGACATTGGTGGGTGGTAAATTGGAGTGAATCTGATGAGCCTTTAAAGGGAAAGTTGGAATGGAGTTCGGGTCACACATAGTAAGGATGGTAATGGAAGTCACTAGTTCTGTATATGTACGAATTCCATTGCTACCTGAAGCCATGGTAAAAAACAAGTTGGTGGGACAGAGCTGTAGACCCTCAAGGGCAAACCAGGTTGCAAAGCCAGGTGGTGTGCATCGATGGTGGTGCTCTGCTTTCCAGCGCACATGCTTGCTGGCCAGCTTCAGCTCAACAAGCATGGCGTTACTTTCCTCAGTTCCCCACTACTTCCCAACCAGAAACTGAAACCTCTTCTCAAGGCATTCCAAATGCTACAGAATTTGGACCTAAATGCTAAGTACACCTTTTTTCATTTTTAGAGAGTTCAATAGCATTCCCTTTATATAAGTATTTAATGTCTAAAGAAATCACTTAACTTGCACATGATCAAGCATCCAGAAGATGCTGAGGCCAGGGTTTTTGCCCCAGGCTCTGTCCTCTCTGTTCCGTCCTCTTCCTCCTCTGGTGGTTCTTGGGAAGAGGTGTGCGTTTCAGTTGGGTGAGGTGAGAGGGTATTGGGCAGAGGGCAGCCAGTGAGTAGCACTGGGAATCTTGATTCTGACTTGTCAGGATCATATATATGGTAAGAGAAGAAAAGTTAAACAATAACAACAACAACAAAGACCCAACCAGAGGAGAAACTAAACCCCATTTCTGCAGGGCCTCAGATCCCATGTGATGAAGGGGTTTGGATTGCTGGTTAGTAGGTGGTGGAGAACTGAAATAAATTAGGGACATATCATGGCAGATTCCTTGTTTGTTGTACTAGCAGTGAGTGTACTAACGGCCGTGTGGGCTGGAGAGAGCAGCAGCCAGGAGACAAGCGTGTGGGGAGGTGGTCTGCTTTTGCCTCCTAAGTTGATGGTGCCTTATGCAAGGGGTGCCCACTGGATTAGTACACACTGGAAGACTAGTTGTGATCTGAATACACCCTCCTTGCTGTAATGGAGAGCTAAGGTAGGTCCCTCTGCGCTCTCTGTTACGGTTGGAAGTTTGACTTATAAACAGTGACACATGGGACAATTGATGCCAATTCTCTCTGCAGACACAGCTTCCAAACAAGGACCCATGGAAGCTATCCAGAAGTCAGTCCGGTTGTTTGAAGAAAAAAGGTATCGAGAAATGAGGAGAAAGAATATCATTGGCCAAGTTTGTGACACTCCTAAATCCTACGATAATGTCATGCACGTTGGCTTAAGGAAAGTGACCTTCAAATGGCAAAGAGGAAATAAAATTGGTAAGGAACCCAGGACCATGCGCAGGGGTGGCTTCTGGGAAATAGCAGGACTCGCGCTTCTTTAGGGTAAATTTGTGTAACCGTTCACTTTTAGATGTAACAAGGTACAACAAATATTTTTGTAGGTATAGATGAAATTTTAGAGAAGTGACCTGAGGATTTGGTGCTCTCACTTGCTTTTTCACTAATGACTTGTGCCACACTCCACTCCCAGCGTTTTTTTGGTTTCCTGGAGATAAGGCTCACAAATTCGTCTGCCCTGGTTGGATCCAGACTATGATCCCTGGATCTGAGCCGCCAGAGTCACAACGATTCCAGGTGTGACCCCCGGTGCCTCGCTTTGTTTTGTTTGTGGTGTTGGTGTGGCATGCCGGGTCTGGGCTCCAGGCCTTGCTTGCTAGGACAGCGTGCTCTGTTGCATCAGCTGAGCTCCCTCAGCCTTCGTTTTCTTTTCCAGACAGGGTCGCCTCAGTTCATGACCCTCCCCGGCTCATGCTCCTAATTAACTGCTGACTAGCTGAATGAGGGAGATGGGGGTCCGTTGGCCTTGATCCACTGTCTTCCCTTCCCTACCTCTCAAGTAGCTGGGATTACAGGCATGGGCCATTAGGCCCAGCTAGAAAACAATTTTAAGTATATTACATTGACTCGTTTTGCTTAAAAATTTTAGAAGTTTTCGGTGGATACTATTTTTATCTATTCTTTTATCATATTCCCACAAGAATATTATGAGAGTCTTGTCATAAATCAGGTCAAGATGATTTTCTTTTTCTAAAATACTACCCACTTAATTTCTTGTATATAACTTGGATAGATTGTGCGATATGTCAGGTCCTTCCTCATTTGTATCTCAAGCATTCAGGTCTGAGGGGCCCATGAACATGTCATGAACAAGGACTCTGGACCTCAGGGAGGTGGGGTGCCTTCGAGCTATGTGCACAGTCCAGTACTCCTCAGATGTTAGTCATTGTTCTCCCCGGGGCATTCACTCGTAGATTCCCTGGCTTCAGTGTCCCAGAAGGACCGGTGGGAGAAAATCATCCTGCGCTCCTGGCCCTGCAGCAGGGCGGCTGGACAGGGCTCAGGTGTGCTTCTGTCCACCCCCTGGAACCCCTGTGCAGCCCAGCTGCTATGAGGAGCAGGAGGGCTCGGCTTCCTGTCTCTTCTGGGATTCTTTAAAGCTGATTCTTACCCATTTAAAGCTAATTACAGATAGGAGGCATAAAGACTGCAGATATTTGGCAACATCGAGAATTATTTTGGTAGTAAAGCTAGTTAGACACACCCATAAACACCTAGCTTTACTAGGGAGCAAGTTGCATGGCTCAGCCTGTATGCTTTGTTTGCAGGAGAAGGGCAGTATGGGAAGGTCTACACTTGTATCAGCGTCGACACCGGGGAGCTGATGGCCATGAAGGAGGTGAGTCAGCTGGGCCTCGGTGTTGGATGACTCTGAGTGGTAGGGACTCCGTGAACACACTGCAGTTCTTGTGCATGCAGCTGCCTGAGTTCTCTCTGGGGGAGTTGCTAGACCTAGGTCCCCTGTTTTAGCTGTCAGTCAGGTCTGACCCGGCAGCTTTCATGGCCTTTCCTGCCCGGCTGGCTTTGAACCATGATCCTCAGATCTTATCCTCTTGAGTAGCCACCGGCACCTGGCTTCACCTCACGTTTTTATGATTTGGAATTCAGCCCTTGCTGTTACATTCATTTGGGTAACCACGGTTGCCTTCTGGTGGTGTGGGTGAGCTCATGGTGCTTGGTGAAGAAGCAGGCGCTGGAGCCCAGGTGCTGCAAGGCAGTTACAGGTGGAGCCCAAAGGAGCCGCGGCCTTTCATTTCTGAATCATCAGAGCCAGTGGTTGCTACTGAGCTTAACGCTTCGGGTGACTTAGTTTGCAGTATGACAGTGATCCTGTTACTCATCATGTCAGCTTATATGTGAAGAGAGTCTGCTTAGTGTTCGTAGAAACCGTTAAGGAATAGGCCGGAAGTAAAGTCATAAACACACTGACCACGGTCTTGGGGGCCTGGACAGGGACAAGGTCGCAGACAGCTTCACAGTGCCCACGCCGAGATGCTGTTATTTCTAGGCTGTGACAGTGTTCATAGTAACCAGCTATTTTCTTTTCGTAGATTCGATTTCAGCCCAATGACCATAAGACTATCAAGGAGACTGCGGATGAATTGAAAATATTTGAAGGCCTCAAGCACCCCAACCTAGTCCGGTACTTTGGTGTGGAGCTTCATAGAGTAAGCCGCCTTTCATCACACTGTCCTGTGTGAGGGTCAGACAGAGTGCCGAGCGGAGCCTGTTCTACATCAACAGGTCTTCTCATTTCAGAGCACAGTAACTTTGCCTAATTATCAGGAAATCTCCATGAGTTACATCATTTCTGCCTTCTCTCTGAAACTAGAGGCGTTTCCTTCCTGAAATGTAAGTTGTAGACCACAGTCATTCACCTGACATTGTAAAGCATTGAAGCCTGTCTCCCGCCAGCCAGAAGGTTCTTCTCAGTGCCCGTCCACATAGACACCCTGTCCACACTGCTGTCACTTCTTACTCCTTTTCTTGTTTTTTTTTTTGTTTGGTTTTGTTGTTGTTGTTGTTGTTATTGTTGTTGGTTGTGGAGCTTGAACCTAGGGCCCTGGGCACTGTCTCTGAGCTGTTTCACTCAAGCCTAGCACTCTACTACTTTGAGCCACATTTCCAATTGTCTGTGATTAATTGGAGATAAGAGTCTCACGGATTTTCATGTCTAGGTGGGCTTTGAACCACGATCCTCAGATCTCAGCCTCCTGAGTAGCTAGGATGACAGGTGTGAGCCACCAGAGTCTGGCTGACTTTTCTATACTTGTAGTGCACCACTAAGTGATGCTTTCTTCTCTGTGCTTAAAGTTTTGTGAGAGGAGAGAAAGTTAAAACCTAGACGCGCTCCCCGGTTCCCTGCATTTCCAGGAAAACATTGAGGGAGAGGGGGTGGCCCTGCGTCGGTGTGGAGCCAGCGCTTCCAGGGCTGTCGGGTGCTGATAGTGGTCATGTTTTCACAAGTAGAGGATGTGTTTTAATTCTCAATAATATACATACAAGGACAATAACATACAAGGACAGCCTGTTGGTCCCTGAGACTACAGGGCAGGTTTCATCTCAGGATTGCTCCAGTTGGTTCACTGTGATTTGGTGGATCCGAGACTGTCCTACCTCCAGAGAGGAGGCGGACAGCTGTCTGTGCAGGCAGGCAGACATGGCAGCTGTCTGTACCGGGAGGCAGATGTGGGAGCCATCTGTGCAGGGAGACAGACGTGGCTGTGTGTCACACTCAGGACGGCCAGCACAATAACCACCCGAAAGGAGGCTGACTCTGGGGCAGGGCCTCAGCGTCAGAAGAGCCGTGAGCAGGGACCCCCTCTCCCTCCCACAGGAGGAGATGTACATCTTCATGGAGTACTGTGACGAGGGCACGCTGGAGGAGGTGTCGCGGCTGGGGCTACAGGAGCATGTCATCAGGTTGTACTCGAAGCAGATCACCATCGCCATCAACGTCCTCCACGAGCACGGCATCGTGCACCGCGACATCAAAGGTACCTGCAGAGGCCCCGTGTCCCGCACACGGCAGGGGCTTCGAGGTGCTCATTCCTACAGGTTTTTTCCTCCCAGCAGATACCTGGTCATTATTCTCCTGACCAAAGTGCGCTGTGCCCTCCACAGCAGGTCTTTGTTTCTGTCGGAAGGCTGTCCACCTGTGGAGTGCCTCAGTCCGAGCTCGCAGCACTGTCTTTGGAGATGGGCATAGTGGTTATTGGCACCAACCTCCAAACGAGTCTGCTAGTGGCTCCTTTGGTCCTGACGAGTGGGTGCTTCTTTCTCTGCTGGCTGGAGGGGAGAAGCTGTGCTTTCGTCCCAGAACCGCCACCGTCTCTGTGCTTTCTCCACACCATGGCCCTGGCCTGGGAGTCCAGGAGATATTTAAAGCCAAAGAGTCATTTTGCTTCTAATTGGTCTTTCAGTTCCATTTGGTTGAGTAGGTTAACCTAAACACATTGACTCAGGAATTAGCCTGACTTCAAGGACCAGATGCAGTCTGGTGGGCTGTTCTGAATCATGCCAGAAACAACCTTGGTCTGGGAATAAGAAATCTTCACCTGTGCTAGTCTTGGTTGGCGACCTGCCTGTCCAGCACATGGCTTTGCTGGCTGGTCGTTCTGGCCTTTGCTAGGCTGACTATCACACCATGGCATTGCCCGTTTGTAGATGTTCTGCCAGAAACTGTTCTGAGTGGTGCATTGTTGCAAAGCGCTATCTTCATGTTACATTCCTCAGCATAAAGGGAGTCTGAGTCCTTGAGTCAGCGCGGCCCCCTGCTGTCCTTATCCAATGCTTTAGCACCAGCTGGCTGGGAGCCACGGCAGAGCGGCTCTGCAGCCATCCCCGGAGGTCCCCCGTTCCCATGCCGCTCCTGTCCGTGTGCCCCTTCTTCCTGTGGGAGCCGCTGACTGTGTTCTGCAATCTTGTCCGCGCACACCCACAAGTATCATCTCATGTGTAATTCTCTGAATATATCTGGGGTGTTGTTTTGAGAGGGGTATAGGAGGAGCTTTGAACACCGCCTGGGTGCTCTCTCATTGGCTTTTTCCATTGGAGGCTGGTGCTCTACCGCTTGAGCCACAGTTTCATTTCCAGCTTTTTGGTAGTAAATTGGAGATAGGAGTCTCACAAACTTCCCTTCCTAGGCTGGCTTGGATCCGAGATCCTCAGATCTCAGAGTAGCTAGGATTACAGGCGTGAGCCACTAGCACCCTGCTCTGAGGTTTTAATGTCAGAATTTATGCATGCTCTTCAGGTCAGAATGTGTTGGTCCTATCTGTCTACCCTAATATTAAGTTTTGTTGCTTTGTATGATTAACTTTTGTGAATCAGGTTCACAGGCTTTCTGTGACTGGTGAGTGGAAATTCTGATAGCTCAGATCCACAGGCTGTATGGTCTCAGGCCGCTTAGTGACTGCTTATTTCTTGTTAGGTGCCAACATCTTTCTTACTTCATCGGGACTCATCAAACTGGGGGATTTTGGATGCTCAGTAAAGCTGAAAAACAACGCTCAGACCATGCCGGGAGAAGTGAACAGCACCCTGGGCACAGCAGGTGGGTGCCCGCTGGTCTGGGAGCGCGGGGTGCAGCCCTGAGTGGTAAGGGCTCTCCAGTCCCGAGGAAGGCTGTTTCCTCCATACCACCGCCCATGATCGAGTGCAGGTGCCCGACTGGTGAAGTGAACTGAATTTCTCCTTTAAAACTAAAAGTGGGGGAAAAAAGCCTCTTTTCTTCCCTGAAAGGCTCTCTTTGTTGTTATTTCAACTATCCTAATTGAAGTAACATTCTGGTTGTTCTTTTTTTTTTTTTTTTTTTTGTGAAAATACTGTACAGAGGAGTTACAATTACATGGGCAAGATAATGAGTATATTCCTTACCAAGCATTGTTGCCTCCTCCTTTGTTTCCCCTTCCCATCCCCCCCACTCCCGGGTCATTTGTTTTAATGATTTACTGTCATAACTTTTTTTTTATCATACTTTGCAAGTTGAAGTTCCTGATTTCATTGTGAATACAGTTTATCTGAAAATTTGAACCTTTGAAAGATGTCTATTAAAAGAATTTTATCCCTAAAGTTCTGTTGAGCACACTGACTAGACGCAGGTGTTTGCGATGTCACATAGACCTTTGGACTCTGCCTGTGGGGAAAGACTGTGGCTGGCAGAGTGCTGTGCTGCACCCAGCACGCGTGTTTCATTCTCCCCAACTGCCGCTAAAGACTAAGTGCACTCACATTCACCTTACCTTGCTCTCTGGAGGCAGATTTCCACAGTTGTGGGCAGGGGACACTCGCAGACCACAGCTGCGTCAGCATAGCTGGTGCCGGGCGGCCGCGCTGACGGGGACTCCTTATCGACTGAGTGGGTCAGCGTGTGTGCAGGAGTTTCAATTTCTGTTTTCTGAAATGTTTGTTTGCTTTAACCATTCTGAGTCACATCTGTCGTAAATCCACAAATAAGGTGGGCTTACTGCGTGTAACTCAGGGAATGCTACATTGTTGTCCTATCATATTAACCCATTTCTGCCACCATATCTTTGACCTTTCCAGCGTACATGGCACCAGAGGTCATTACTCGTGCTAAAGGAGAAGGCCATGGGCGTGCAGCGGACATCTGGAGTCTGGGGTGTGTGGTCATAGAAATGGTAACCGGCAAGGTGAGTGGAGCCTACACCTGAAAAAAGCTTTGGGGGTTCTGTAACATTAACAGAGTATTTGTGGTCATTTTATTACTCATTATGATTAGAAGTTAGAATTTGACCTATGAAGAAATACAATAAAGTTGAGAAAGGAGCTACCTAGGAAACAGATGTTTGTAAGTTGTATGTCATAAAGAGCTCTTAAGAGTGAAGTTAAAGATGTGCAAACATGGAGGAGCAGCAGCTACCAAGAGAAATGAAGCCCCAAACCCTCTCCTACACACAACTGGCTCATGAGTGCTTACGGCAGCTTTCTTCAGTAGAGAAGCAGACAACCAAGCTGTGTGACTTCCACACAAAGAACTATTATCCAGTGATTGAAAGAAATGAGCTGTGGATCCCCCGATAGACACGGGAAAGCTTAAATTTGTGTGACTAGGAGAGGAAGGCTGCCTGCTCTTTGGTTCCACCTTTCAGACGTTGAATGGGAGACAGCACGCTAGAGATAGGAAAGAGAGGTTGCAGGGACGGGGCGCTGGGGCCGGGCTAGGTGGGACACAGACCAATACCGACAACCTCAGAAAGGTTAAAGAATCCTTGCAGGTGTTACTAGGAAACCAGTGAAATCATTACGCAGCCACCTCACAGCTTTGAAAATGTGTTCAGAGACCATTCTGTCTGCGGTGTCCCAGTCAGAGAACAGGAGAACAGACGTGTGTCAGAGGAGCTGGCAATCAGTCACTGAGCAACAGCAAACAGATTAGAATGTTGCCCAACTTAGTGATTCCCTGTGGGTCTCGCTGCTCCTCTGCACCATGAAAAAATTGCAGTACACCGGTGGTAGCTCATGATTGAGCAAGTTGGTATATTAAAGCATTCCAATGAGTGAACTGTTGCATTTTAAATGCTCTAGTAGCATGTTTACATCGTGTTGTACATTATATCTCTTAGTTGTAGGATGATGGCTTTTTAGGTGATACTGGACGAATGAATAGCGCATCCTCAGTGGAGCAGGCAGACTGTGCTGGGCACCGTGTGTACACCCATTCAGTCCCACCCATTCACTAGTATGTTGTTTATACTGCTTTCGTAACCCAGTGAGAGATGTAATAGTTATGATGGAGACTGTGTGGCATTAGCTTCCAATTCTTTAGCATTTCCTGACGGAAACATTGCTGAGCCATTGTAGATAATCGTTTGTGGTACCTGAAAAGAAATCAGGCATTTGTGTTTTTTTATGGCCTGTTAATATTAAGACCTCCTCATTTCCCTGTTTTGTAGAGGCCGTGGCATGAATATGAACACAACTTTCAGATTATGTACAAAGTGGGGATGGGGCATAAGCCACCGATCCCCGAACGGCTGAGCCCCGAGGGGAAGGATTTCCTCTCCCACTGCCTGGAAAGTGAGCCGAAGCTGAGGTGGACGGCCAGCCAGCTCCTCGACCACTCTTTTGTGAAGGTTTGGCAGACTTCTGCGTTAGTCTTCTTTGTGTTTAAGTATCTTAAGTTCTGTTCTGCTTTTGGTACTTAAGGAAGTTTGGGAAGTTAATTAGAAAATATCCATATCTAGAAGGGAAAGAGACTGGGTGCCTGACGCCAGGAGTTTTTTTGTTTTTCACTTGGAACGTGTTGGCCGAGGTTCTACGTAATGCACTGTGGTGGAACATTGGAAGCGCACTTGTGGTAGTTGAGTGGGGTTTGAATGAAACTGGCTGAAAGCACGCTCTCTGCCCTGTGAGCGTGTGAGCGTGTGTGTGTGTGTGTGTGTGTGTGTGTGCGCGTGCGCTTGTGCGCTCGCACGTGTGGATGTGTGTGGGGGGGGGCGTCCTCGGAGGACAGAGGCAGGCTGCTGCTGAGCTCCGCTCCTGCATCTCTCTCTGTGCCATGTTGTATTGAGAAGACTGATTCCGTGTGGCCAGAGGCCCTGGGTGAGATTTTTCTCCACAGTGAGCCCCTGGCCTATTTGGGGGGTTGGTCAGCAGGAACCCGAGGCGTGGACTCGGTCAGTCCTAGAGGAGCTGTGTGTGGGTGAGAAGCGGATGGAGCGTAGCAGGTGCTAGCTCCAGGAAAGTGCGCGGGAGCCGTGTGGAGGAATGTCAGGCTATTGTGGTCACATGTGGCAGAACAGCATTTTTGGAGGTGGTTTCATTTAGGATCGGGGTGGGTGGGGAGGGCTAGCTTTTCGTCTTTGGAGGAGGGAGCGCGGCCTGGCTGGTCAGAGTGTGAGTTGAGGCAGCTTGCTGGCGCGTCTCTGGGTCACGTGGGTTCCAGTCAGCACTGGAGGGGGGCGCAGCTGGTTGAGGGTGGCTGGGGTGCGTTCCAGTGTTCGGCGTCTGATGGGGGTGTAGATGGACATCTGAGCGTTTGGAGCCGGCTGTCGAGAGGACAGTGGGCTGAGCTCCAGGGTTGGTTTTGAACGTGCTGCTGGGGGTATGTAGAAAGGCGATGCAGGGGCCCGAGACCCAGAGAACAGAGCTGCGAGGCTCGCGTGGTGGCGCTGCTCCCCTGTTCTTGGGGGTCGAGGTTGGGAGCAAACACCTAGATTAGCAGAGACGTCAGGGACCGTCATAAAGAACGTGAGGCAATCAAAGTATTTCCACCTGAGGTTTCACACGGGAGAAGCGGCTTCTGTGGGCAGCTCCAGGCTTCCCAAAGCACTGCTCCCAGCACCTCCTGCTGTGCCTTGCCCAAGCCTGTCCAGCAGAGTACCGGCTGGAGCCAGCCTGCCCTGGGCCTTCCCGCCAGCCGAGACCGCGCATGCGCGCCTCCCACTGCAGGGCTCAGCTTGCTCTTTCCTGTTCCCTCACAGGTTTGCACAGACGAAGAGTGAAGCTCACCATCCCTAGCTGAGGTGTGTGTGGACCGGAGAACCTGTGACTCCGTGGTTGAGGGGCGTGTGGACCGGAGAACCCGGCACTCTGGCTGGGGCGTGTGTGGACTGGAGAGTGTGTCCGCAGCCAGGGAGTGTGTGGACTCAGAAGCCCATCAGTCTGAGGCGCGGGCACGCGTGGACTGGATTGCCGTCACTACTGTATGTAATATTTACATGGAGATGCTGGGAAGCAGCACAGCCCTTTAACCTTCGGGACTGAGGACTGCAGGGCACGGGCGTCACTTCTGCTGTCCCCCGTGTGTCGCGGGGCCCTCGGCGAGGGCATCTACAAGGTTAAAGAGGCTGCACGTTAAGTGCCATTACTACTGTACACGGACCATGGCCTGTCTCCGTTTCTCACGTGATTAAGAACCAGGGCATCAGTGTAGTGTGTTTAAGCTTCCTGGGCTCACACGACGTTGTAGTGTTACCCAGTGTCGTGGACTGTTTTAATCTCCCGTTACTCGAGTGCACTGACTGTGAAACCTTTCCTTGCTGTTGGCAAGCTGCAGGTTTATCATGCAAAAGGCCGGTTAGTGAAATTTAAGAGAAGCTCTTTTTTCAATAAATGGTTTATTTTAGGAAAGCTGAGTTCTCCTGTGTTTTGCCTGTTCCCAGCCGATGCACAGCCGGCAGTGAGGAGCAGGGCCGGCCTGCCCCGCTGCCCCTGGAGGCCCGGGCCTCCGCGCTGACAGCTCACACAACACTAATGGTGTCCAGTGGCCTTCCTCATCATCTGCTGGTAGCCAGCCAGCTGAGAGACAAAGCGTGCCTTGCTGCCACGTGGGGCCCCGATTATTTTGAAATCGAGATGTGTCGGTGCTAGGTCAGTGTACACAGTGCTGGGCGAGCTCGATAGGAAGCCTCCCTTTCAGAATGTAAACTGATGCAGTCTACCTAGCCAAATTATATGTCATTGACAGTGTACTTTATTTCCTTTTGCTATTAAATTTTTTTTTAAAATACTGACCTAAAAGCTTCCTGGCATCTTTTTAGATCACTGGCTTGGGGATAGAATAACACTGAACCTCTTTCTGGGCTGTTCTGCAGAGGTCTAGCTACAACTAGCGTGGGATGGGAGGAAGAGGATCGTGTGTCTCACTGTTTTGGAAGTCCATAGGTGCTATTGTCACTCAGCAGAGCTCACGTCATTCATGCACTCACCCGTGCCAGAAATACCTTCCCTCCATGGAGCATTACGTTATGGTAGGACTCGCATCTTACCCAAGAAAACTCGGTGCTACTCAGCCCTGCAAGGTGTTCCCAGACACTGCAGAGGTCTACATAGGTGGTTCCTAGCTACTGCTTAATCATTTCACAGCCTTAAGAGTAAACCAGGCCAGGCTGCAGCGTGGAGGAAGGGATCCCTTGGAGAGCCGTGTGGCTCTCACCGGCGACTGTGTAAGGTACTTGTTGGCTGTGGTGTTCAGCAGTTATTTTTAAGAGCAGTTCTTCATTTTACTTGAGGAAAGTCTCCGAGACAGTGGGAAGTGAGCTGTGTGGCTTCTCATGCCGCGCTTAATGCGGTTTCCGTGTGTCTGGAGGCCCGGCCCTTGCCCGTGAGAGCGGTGGCCTCGTGACAAGCTGGCTATTTAGGGGTGTTTCTGATACCATGGTGTTCTTGACCAAAATAATGATCGTGTCACCAAGTGCTGGTCTGACAGTTAAGGCTCAGCCCCCAAAAGAAAAAAGTCAAAACGTCGTTCTGTTTAATCTCATTCTTCCAGCCAGTATCTTCTATATAAGTGGGAAGAACCCAGAAAAGAGAATAGACCCCCGGCCTGCGCCTCCGTGACAGCCTGGCAGAGGCAGAAGAGGGCCCCCAGGAGCACCTGCGGAACAAAGCAGATGTTTTAGGCACTGCCCCGGCACGGCTCGTGCCCACACTCAGGCGCCGTGCTGATGGGATGCGCTGGTCTCAGGCTGCAGACCAGGACCGTGCTGATGGGATGCGCTGGTCTCAGGCTGCAGGAGACCAGGACCGTGCTGACGGGATGCGATGGTCTCACGCTGCAGGAGACCAAGACACTGCTGATGGGATGCGATGGTCTCAGGCTGCAGGAGACCAGGACCGTGCTGATGGGATGCGATGGTCTCAGGCTGCAGGAGACCAGGACCGTGCTGATGGGATGCGCTGGTCTCAGGCTGCAGGAGACCAGGACAGTGCTGATGGGATGCGATGGTCTCAGGCTGCAGGAGACCAGGACAGTGCTGATGGGATGCGATGGTCTCAGGCTGCAGGAGACCAGGACAGTGCTGATGGGATGCGATGGTCTCAGGCTGCAGGAGACCAGGACCGTGCTGACGGGATGTGATGGTCTCAGGCTGCAGGAGACCAGGACTGTGCTGATGGGATGCGCTGGTCTCACGCTGCAGGAGACCAGGACTGTGCTGATGGGATGCGCTGGTCTCATGCTGCAGGAGACCAGGACTGTGCTGATGGGATGCGCTGGTCTCAGGCTGCAGGAGACCAGGACCGTGCTGACGGGATGTGATGGTCTCAGGCTGCAGGAGACCAGGACTGTGCTGATGGGATGCGCTGGTCTCACGCTGCAGGAGACCAGGACTGTGCTGATGGGATGCGCTGGTCTCAGGCTGCAGGAGACCAGGACTGTGCTGATGGGATGCGCTGGTCTCAGGCTGCAGGAGACCAGGACCGTGCTGATGGGATGCACCGGTCTCAGGCTGCAGGAGACTGGGACTTGGCTGGCTCGAGCAAGTGTTCATGGAAACTCAAGTCAGACTGCCACGGGATCATCGCGGGTTGTCATGGCTCTGTCTCAGGGCCCACTGCCCAAGCCACAGCCAGCCCCTCCCCGCCCCTCCCCCACGGCAGGGCGGCTGGGCTGCATTTCCTTCTCCCTAAGGAACACTCACTCCAGACTCAGCTTACATAGGGAGGCTGAGAGCAAGGGTGCAGGGTGAGCTGCACAGCCACGGTTTGCAGGTGCTTTTCTAGTCACCGTGGGGAGGACGGGGTAGCCATGACAGCCTACTGGTCTACTGGCCGCAGCGTGGCCCACCTCCGTGCATGCACTTGAACACTAGTGTGGGTCACAGGCACTGAGCTCACCTCTGACACCCGCTGGAGCCAGTGCCTCCCTCCCCTCCTCACCCGGGCGCTTTGGAGAAGGCGGGGCCCCTGCTCTGGCTGCCGTCTTTCCAGATAAGCAGCGAAGGCGCCGGGAGCCCAGCTCCCGGCTGGTGCTGCCCCTAGCCAGTTTTAGCTGCCCAGTTCTCATTGGGGTTATGATAGGAAAACTGCTGTTTTCAAACTACGGTCATCACTTTGTGAAGTTTTGCTTTATGTGTGTGGAGGACGCTGAGAGGTAATGGGGTGACACTGCATGAGCTTTCTCCTCTGTGGCTAACTGTGTGACCAAAACCATCAAGCCATCGGGCTTCTCTGCTCTGCATCTCGCCAGTGTCCCACAGATCCAGCTGTCGTGGGTTTGTTTTCTACAAGGGCATTGAATCTCCTGCCTTCAGGCTGCAGCATCTGTACCGCGCTAGATTCTCTGCCACCCTGTGTCAACAGACTCCCGGCAAAGTTAGCGTGAGCTATGCCAGGATGGAGATGGTATCCAGGAGTGCACTCAGTCCCTGCCACTCAGAGAATAGGAGGATGGCTCAAAAGTGAATGGGAAAACAACAAAAACCACGCTGGGAGCCAGAACACTTTGCTGAAGAGATTGATGGGTGTGGGAGATGGCAAGGGAGCTGGAGGAGGCACTAGGACTAGAATCAGGAGCAAAATCAGCCCCTAGTCGGGCGCTAGTGGCTCACACCTATAATCCTAGCTACTCAGGAGGCTAAGATCTGAGGACTGCGGTTCAAAGCCAGCCTGGGCAGGAAAGTCCCTAAGACTCTTCAATAAAACACCCGAAAACCAGAAATGGCACTGTGGCTAAAGTGTACAGCGCTTGCCTTGAGTTGAAGAGCTCAGGGACAGCTGCTCGGGCTCAGTGCAAGCCCCATGACCGACCAAAAGAAAAAAAAAGTCCCCACCCCACAGAGAACACTTCTTCCCAGAAGGGTCAGACAGGCGGGCATGCTGCCGGGTGTCCCGAACCTCATTCTTCTCTGTGCTCTAATGCCATTAAAAATCCCACTGCTTCCTGAAATTGCTCCAGCCTGCGTTGGCAGCTCCAGCCAGCAGCCTTGGTTTGTTTCCCACCTGAGTAATTCAGAGAAAAAGAATCGTCTGTGGGCCCCTTAGAGTCCCAGTGTTGGCAGTAGGCAAATGTTCTTAACTTGGATCACCTCTCTGAAATGGAAGACTGGCGGAGAAGTAGCCAGTTTTGGTGCTGCCGAGTGATGCCTGAGCTTTCAGGAGAAGTGGGCAGGTGGAGGTCCTAACCATCGCCATTCGTTTAGTGTTGGATTCCTCCATGCGTGCAGCAACCCAGCAGTCAGAGGCCGCACTCAGGTGAGAGGGTGCGAGAATGGCTGACTGGAACTTAGTGACTGAGTTTCAGAGCCTCAGCTGACTCGGTCGGCCCTAGGACGCGGAGGCAGGCCTGCAGGGGGCGCTCGCGCTCCTGAGTGCTCTAAGGCCCCCTGCTTGCCCAAGGCGCTGTCCCCAGCTCCTGGGTCTCTGCACGCTAGGCCTTGGGCAGGTGGCTGATGCACCGGGGCCCATCACCCTGACTTCTGGGACGCTGGCCAGTGTAAAGTCGAAGCTAGGCTCACCCACACAGTATCCCACGAGAAGCCGTGTGTCGGCAAAGCATGGCTGTCGTCGCTTGTGAGAGAGCTGTAACTTCATGGCTCGTCTGTGTCGGTCCTGTGTGGTTATCACCAGGCAGCTCAGCGCACATGAAGATGCGGCACCATGAGCCTGTGGTGGTCTGATGGTGACAGCGTCCCACGGGCCAGTTCACCTTTCCCGTGATAACAGTAAAACAGGTTTTACCAGGCCGCGGGTGCCCAGCAGTTGAGTGTCTACCCCGGCTCGTCTCAGATACCCCCAGACCCTCGCAGTGTGGCCTCGGGAGGCACGCTGTTGAGTACTTGGGTTCCCTCCAGAGCCCTTTTTCTCTCCCTGTTGTCTGCCCACAGCCTGCCAGGCCCTCCTCAAGGTAGTGGCGGTGGCACGGGCAGACCCGGTCAGTGGTGTAAGCTGGGAGCCAAGCGCAGGCCTTCTAGCCTCTTTGGGCTGTGGCCCCGTGCAGGGCAGCTGGGGGAGGACCAGGTGCTGTGGACTTCCCGGGCTGCGCCCTGCCCGGGGGAGCCGCTGGGTGGCGCCATCTTGTAAGCTGCTACAGAATGGCTGGGCTTTTTGTTTTTTGTATTTTTTAATGTTCAATTACGTATGCTATATTTTAGGGTTTTTGATGTTCAAATGCTTATTTTTTGATGCCAATACTGAGACTTGAACTTGGGGTCTCACACTTTTTTTTTTTGCCAGTTCTTGGGCTTGAACTCAGGGCCTGGGCGCTGTCCCTGAGCCGTTGCTGCTGCTTTTTTTTTTTTTGCTCAAGGCTAGCTCTCTACCACTTGAGCCACAGCACCACTTCTGGCTTTTTCTATTTATGTGGTACTAAGGAATGGAACCAAGGCTTTGTGCATGCTAGGCAAGCACTCTACCACTGAGCCACCTTCCCAGCCCTCTTGCTCAGCTGTTCTTGCTTAAGGCAGGCACCTGCCACCCACACCTCCAGCTCCCTGATGTTTAAGACCAGCTTCTTCAGACTGCTGGGCCAATGGTCAAGACAACACGGCAGGACTCCATCTCAGCAGCGCGGAGGCCAAAGCTGCCTGCAGAGCCTCTGCTGGAGGCAGAGGTGTGGCGGGGGGGGGGGGTTGGGGGGGTGGGGGCCTTGTGCTCGTCGGCCCGTGCCCAGCCTCCACTCTGCGCGGAGGGCCTGCCCTCCCTGTTTCTTGCTGGGGGCCACCATGTGTCTGCATATCCACCCAAATGACTGTCTCTGTGTGGGTGCTACCCAACCCCAGGACCCCCGGCCGCTCCCTGCTGAAAATGCACTCTTAAATGCCCACACACAGAGGGCGGCGCATCTGTGTAAACACACCACTGATGACCCAGACAAACACTTTAATTTTTTTCTGGAGGCATAATTTAGTGATCTTCTCTAAAGCACTTTTCAGTCTCTGGCAGTCATGAGTTACAGAAGACTCAGCACCAAAGGAGAGCAGGAGATGCCAGTCCCTCTGTCCCCAGCCCTGCCTCCCTGCAGCCTCAACCAGCCTGTGAATGATCAGACACACACACCCACACCAGATCCTGTCGCACACACGTGCACACACACATGCACAAACACACACACCAGATCCTGTCACACATGTGCGCACACACACACACACACACACACACACACACACACACACACACACATGCACAAACACCTGTGCAAGTGAAAAGAAAGAAAGCCAAAACCCGCTAGTTTATATGGGGGAAAAAAGATTTAAGAGCATCTTCTCCCCCTCACCCGGCTCTGAGCCCCAACTCTGGCTGGAGAGCGCGTGACTCCCGCTTGACCCGGCCTCAGGGCTGCGTCCTGCTAAGAAGGCTCTGCGGAGGCCACCAGTTCCTCAGTTCCCTTTGGAGTGGATGCGGCCTTGCGTCAGTCACTCTGTTTCTGTTTGTTGTCGATGTTGCCGTAGGCAGAGCCCTTGTCGATTTCCGTCACTCCGATCATCCATCGAACTCCCACGGAGGCTGCAGAGAGGGGGGAGAGAATGAGGAGCAGCAGGAGCTGACCCCCAGGGCAGTTCACCCCCAGGGCGGGGAGACCCACGGGGCGGTGGCGGCCTGCGAATCACAAGCCTGAGGCCCCGCCGCCCACTGTACACCTCCATGGCCCGGCCCAGGCCGGGAACGGACCGTGGCCGGCACCGCACCGTGCAGCCTTTCACAGGACCCTGCTGTCCAAAGCAATGAGCGTTCTTTTGGGGGAGACAGGGCATCGGCTGGAAGGCCTGACAAGCAGGCTTTGTCGAGGAGACTGGGAGCCCCAGGATCTCCGGCACCTAGCACCCCACAAGCCCCGCCGCTGGGCTCTGGGATGAATATTGGAGCAAAGACCCTGTTCTCACAAAGCGTGGCTCCCAGCAGACCTGGCCTGGGACGGCAGGCACGGGAGACAATCCTCCGCTTCCAGAAGACCCGCCAGCTGCCCACAAGCGCGGGGCTGCAGCCCCACGGCCGGTCTGGCAGAGCTGCGTGAGTCCCAGAGCAGACGGCCGGCCTGGTGGGGACACACTGGAGAGGCCCAGCCCTGACCTAGTCCTGGAGGGACTCCACAGGGAGGTGAGCAGAACATGGAGAAGAGGTGCAAGCGCAAAGCAGTTGGGGCAGAGAGGCGGCAGGCTCGGAGGGGGTGCGCTGGCATCTGGGAGGAGTCCATTGGAAGAGGTCAGAGGTTCAGTGTGGTTCGATCCATCAAGGACAGCAACGGGCGGTGGGGGGAGAGGGCTGCCAGGTCACTGCTTTCTTCTGCATCCTCTGCTATTTCTTGTACATTTTAACCTTTTCTTTTCTTTCTCCAAAGACTGGCAGGGTCTGTTAGAGGAAGCACGGCATCTTAGCGCGGCGGGTGGAGGCCGAGGGCGCGGCGGTGTGCGCGGCGGTGTGTGGAGGCGGGCACGCGTGCTGCGGGGAGGTGGCTTATCTGTGTAGACGTTGAGCTGCCGGTGCCCCGGGCTGTCAGGGGCGCTTCTGCCCCGGGACAGACGCAGTCCCAGCCACGTGCTGCCTTCCCTGCTCTCCGGCAGCGAACAGAGAGCATCCTAATGCACCGCAGGAATAAGAGAACTGTCCGCTTCCGACACACACGGTTTCATGACTTTGAGGCATTTCCTCACTCTTGGAGAAGCAGAGACTGCCCATATCTGACTCCTTCAGGACAGGAAGTTTCATTTTTTCCTCATCCCTTTCCCCACCCCCCAGGCTCCAGGAAGCGCAGGAGAGAAGGCAGGCGCAGTGACACAGCAGCGTCACCTCCAGGGCAAGTGGCACATGAACCCAGGAGGGGTAGGAAATAGCGATAAAATAAATCAGTGAGAACCACAGTTACCAGGCATCATTGCTTAAGACTGGCCAGCCAGTCTGGAGAAAGCAGCCCTTAGGGGCGGGGCCCAGAGCCGCTGGAGTTCCTCCTGGGCAGGACATTGCTGTGATTGGCAGGCAGCCTGCTCCTCAGGAAGGCTGCTGCCTCTCGTGGCCCCTCCCACCCCAGGCAGGATGCTGGCACCACACCAGCCCGGGCAGTGCCTTCAGCCTCTTACTCTCTACTCACCCATACAGAAGACGATGACCAGGCTGGCCAGCGTCATGGAAGAGCCACTGCTGACCATGCTGACCAGGAACTGGAAGAAAGGGTAGAGCAGCAGCGAGGCCCAGAACAGCCAGTTGACCAGCGCCCAGGGCCGTCTTGGGGGTACCTGGGGCGTCTCTGGGAAGATGCCAGTCCTGTAGTACTCCTCCTGAAAGGCGTCCTGGGGGACAGAGGAGGAGGCCTCAGATGCCACGCTGGGCTCCGTGGCCTCCCGGGGGCCTCTCTCGCGGAGTCTCAGCTCTGGGGTCTCCACAGTGGCTGCCACTGCAGCTCGGGTGTCCCCGCCCCAGAGGCACACAGAGAGGCAGCTGTTCCTGCTGATGTGGGCAGGAGGGAAGAGCCGAGGCTTGGCGCTGGCCAGCCTAGGTTGTACTGACCACAGGCAGGTGCCCGTGCTCAGCATCTGGACCCCTGGTCTGAGACAGTGATGGCTTCCACACAGGCTGGCAGCTGAGTGACAGGAAGCACTGGCCCGCTGACCCGCCCCCAGGATGCCCATGGCATTGTACTCTGAGTGACGGCTCAGCACACAGGCTGCCATCAGCCCTGGCGCCTTCCCTCGGCACACATGTCGAGGATGCACACATTACCAGGGCTGGAGGATCTGCAGGAGCTACTCACGCCCGCCTCCCACGAGGCACACACAAGACTTCTGTAAGAGCAATTTGCAGCTGGGCATGGGTGCTCACGCCTGCAATCCTAGCTACTTTTAGGAGGCTGAGATCTGAGGATTGTGGTTCAAAGCCAGCCAGGGCAAGAAAGTCCATGAGACTCTTACCTCCAATGAACCACCCAGAAGCTGGAAGCAGAGCTGTGGCTCAAAGTGGTCTGGAGTGAAAAAGCTCAGGGACAGTGTCCAGGCCCCGAGTTCAAGCCCTAGGATCACCGTGCAATAAAAGCAACTTACAATCACGGGCGGGTCCCGCTGCCCTGTGGATGCCTTCAGAGGACACAAGCCAGAGAGAGCAAGGACCTCTGGGGCAGGGAGAGAAGAGGTAACTTTGGGGAGCCAGCCCCAGACAGCGTAGGTGAGGGGCTCTGGGAGGCCCGCCCAGCGCGGGAAGGGACCTTTAAGAGCTGCTTGTTCTGACATTGCTTCCTGGTCACGCTGGTGACCTGAGAGGCATTCTCCACGCTTAACGTGGCTCCCACTCACGCCTGAGGGCTGGAGGCCAGGCCGGCCGGCTACCTGCTCTCATGGAAGATGGGCACCCACCTTCTCCTGGTAGAGCCTGTGCAGCCAGGCAGAGCACTCGTCATCGTCTTCCGGGATATCTTCTATGGGAATCCGCCTGCAAAAGCAGAGAGCTGCTAGCCGGGAGGCGCCCCGGCCCGGCCCCCGCTCCGTTCCAGTTCCAGGGCTGGCCATGGGGGCCTTATCTAGGCATCAAAGACCAGGGGACAGTGCAGAGGGGACTTCAATGCACAGAAAGCCTGGAACAGCCACGGCCACACAGCAGCTCAGTGACACCAAGATGCCATCAGGAGCAGCGACGCCTGCCTCCTCCCATCTTCCATCTCAGGAAGTTTTCCTGAACCCCACACGTGCCCCTCCCTGAGAGGACGGTGCTACGTTAGTTTCCTCATGAGATAATCAAACATACAGAATCTACCCATACAATGGCCAGGCACTGGAGCTCACACCTGTAATCCTAGATAACTCAGAAAATCTGAGGGTCGTGGTCTGAAGCCAGACTGGGCAGAAAAGTCAGTGAGACTCGTCTCCAATGAGCCATCAAAAAACTGGAAGTAGAGTTGCGGCTCAAGTGGTAAAGCGCCAGCTTTGAGCAAAAACATAAAAGCCAAAAAACCCTAAGGGATTTGAGTTCAAGTCCAGTACTGGGGCACGTGCAGGCGCACACACACACGCACGTGTACACACACGCACACACACACACACACACACACACCCCTATCCATATGAATCCAAAGGCTGAAGACACCAACGCAGGCCTCTCTAGCATGGGACCCACAAATCACGGAGCCCCAGAAGCTACTCACACGCTCCATCTTGGCACTGGTGGGCATGGGTGCCGGGGAGACGCTGTGCTGTGTCCCCTGCCCGCCCCCATCCTCAGGCTGTGAGCTCTGGGATTTCACTTGTGCCCGATGTTGCCCACGGCACAGCCCACGCCTGCCACGACTTCCACGGGGTCCTCGCTCCTCACGCCCTGGCGCACCTGGGCTGGAGACACAGGGCCTGTCCTCCGGGGCGGGGCATCCATCCTTCCTAGAGGTAGAATGCCATCCTCCTTCCTCCCTGGGCAGGCTTCCCCAGCCCTGCAAGCTCATCCACAACCTTTCTTGGCCTTTTGGGGGGCCTTTATGCATTTCCATGAAATGTCTACTACTTGCTTCTCCCTTTCTGACCTGCGCGGGTCTGCCCCTCAGCTCTCTGAGTGGGTCTCGGGTTCAAGGCCAGGAAAGCCCGCCCAGTGTCGCTTTGTTCGCAGGGAAAGCCGCGGTGGTTCTGCTCTTTTCAGTAACTGGGTTGGCAGGAGGGCCTGCAGCGTTCAACACGCCTCTGCGGGGTGGCCGCCACGGGAACGCTGCTGGTCTCAACAGCGCCCGCACAAGAAGACACGCGTGTGCGGCGGCTCCGTGCTCTGCCTCCGAGGCCGGGCACGGCAGCATCACAGCTCAGCCGGGCACGCCGATTCCTACTCGGGCCCTGGAGGGTTGCGGTTGCATAAGAAAACAGCCTGGTAGAGGCTGCCGCCCTGCCTGGGCAGGGTCAGACACCGGGCAGAGCTTCTGCCAAGTACGGAGGGTCCGGGGAGACCTGCTCGCTCTGTCCCTGGCAGAAGGAATCCAGCTAATCTTTCCCTCCTTATCTGCAGTCTGTGGCGGCGCCATTGGAACAGGAGCAGTAACGATGGCGGTGCTTCTAGTATTTTTGGGGGGGGAGGGGTGGGAAAACCGGGTAGGACGTGATGGAAGGGAGTCTGCCAGTCTCCAGAACCATCTCCCCAGGAACAATGGAGCCTCTGGGGGGGGGGAGGGGCTGGTGGCCACTGGACTCACACTGCCCTTCGTGAGTGCCCTTCGGCACTCACAAAGCTGTGCACCACTTGCCTAGCTCTGTTCCAGAGCCTTCTGAGAGGAGGATGGAGCGCCTCAGAGACCGGTGCTGGGTGACCCAACCCAGAGCCTGGGCGCTGTCCCTCGGCTCTTCAGCCCAAGGCAAGTGCTCTACCTCTTGAGCCACAACGCCACTTCGGTTTTTCTGCTTATGTGGTGCTGAGGAATCAAACCCAGGGCCTCAGGCATGCAAGGCAAGCGCTCTACCACTGAGCCACCTTTCCAGCCACCATGCTTGGGTTTTACTGTCTGCGGCGTCTTTCCATTCTGTTTACCACTAATCTTGGTGGCATTCCGGAGGCTGGAAGTCAGACCATTGTGTGATCTACAAGCGGCTGAAGAGAGTGCATGCATCTACTGTCTTGTGGAAGTGTTTCCAATCAAATCGCAGGAGCCAGCAATGGCACGCATAAGCAAGATACTGCAGACGCATTCCCCGCCTGCCCAAGCCTCTTTCTCAATTGTGGTGGTCGGTGTGGATTTCTTCAGAGCAGACCCCTCTTCCACACAACAAAAAGCCACTTCTATACTCAAATCTCCAAATGACTGGCTGAAATGCCATCTTCCCTGGTCCACCCAGAACCTGTGATAAGAAGCAGCTGAAGGTCGGGTGCTGGTGGCCCACACCTGTAACCTCGCTACTCAGGAGGCTGAGCTCTGAGGAACACAGGAAAGTCTGTGAGACTCTTATCTCTAATGAACACCCCCACCCCTCCAAAAGCCAGAGGTGCAGGTGTATCCCAAACCAGACTTGAACAGGACAAAAAAAAAATCAAGGGACTGAGCCCAGGCTCTGAGTTCAAACCTCAATACTGGCAAACAAGCGGGATGAGGAAGCAGCTGGGAAAGGAGACCTCTTCAGATTATCCCCAAGCGTAGGATGCCCTCTCCCTTCCTAATATGAACTCAATGCTAACGCGTGCAACGCCAAACAGACCGCAAGCAAGAAGGAATAAACCAGATCTCTGCACGGAGATCTCTTAGTCACCTGGGATTTATCTACTTAGAAATGAGGGCTTTTTCTAAAAATCAAATGGAACTAACTTACCTCACATAGCAATCAGCATGATATTTCTTTCCATTTAGGACTCCCAGCAGTGTTGGATTTTCATTATTTCTGAAATTGAGTGTACAGTCATATACAGCTGGAACTACAAAAATAAGACAAACACAAAGCAGTGTACACGGGTGAACCCAGGTCTGTTTGGTAGAAAAACACCCTGAACATTCACGTCACTAACGTGTCTACAATGTCACGGAGCGAGTACAGATTTCTTCATCACGGTGCTCGGTATTGTTCAGTGTTTTACCTTGCACAGGCATCATTTGTGCGGTCAGAAAAGCCCAGAATGACCTAGTAATAGATGACCATATATCCCGAGGTCAGAGCAGCTATCAAGCAATACTGCAAGCCTGAATCTAGGTCATAATGACAATGATATGCAACTTTCTCATATGCGCACAGCCTGTTATGGTCAGCAAATGCCATCTTGAAACAAATGCAGAAAGAGGACCAATTAATCCAAAATCTGTGATCCCAGAGTGAGTCTGGATTACCAAAGTATAATCATTCTATTCACATTGTTTGCCTCCAGAAGGAAAATAAGACAGCGATAAACCTTGTCTTACATCTTGCCTGGCAAGACCATAAAGAATTAGAATTATAACCAGCTGAAATAAGGATGGGACAAGTTCTCTGCTTCCAGTGGCTCTATTCAATGATGTGTTAACTGTCAGCGTGTTGCATGTGTCTAAAAATCACTGCCTTAGCTGGCCTAAAGTAAGAAATGCTTATTGGGTCAAACGATAGAAGACTTTGTGACTAGAGGACTGGGTGGAACCCAAACACGTGGTGGAATCAGATGGGCTCTTCCTGTAAGGCAGGAGGGAGGTGCAGCCGGAATGTCTGGGATCCAGAGCGGGCTCCCTGTGGGGAGACCCTGCAGGCTTAGAGGGGCACTCCGCCCTCCCAGCCCAGTTCTGGGAGGTGGATGATTCCTCTGCCACACGGTGGCTGCAATGGCAGAGGTCAGGTGCTCACTGCCGCGCCCAGGACACTGCTCCCTCGGGAGCCCGACCCTTCCACGGACCCCTTTACGTGTGCAATTGCTTCAAATGAAACGAGCGGGTGCAAAGGTCAACAGGAGGAGCCAAGACTCAAAAATGAGAACATCACCATCCATTTTCTTCTGCCCGCTATTGGACCCCAGGAAGAGCCTGCAGGTGTGCTGTCTCTGCAGTGGGGGGATGGGGGGTGCCGGGGCAGGGGCTGCTCCCCGCCCTGGGGCTGGAGGTGGGGCTGAGCCCCAGGATACAAGAGAGAGACACCACCCTGGGCACACCTTCTGAGCCTCAGCTAAATCCACGGTACCGACTGTGGACGAGTTCGTGTGCTCGTGCCCTTTACTCCACGAGGACGGGGTCCTGGGGCTGGAGCCATGTCTAACCGGCCTCTGCTGACGGAGCTGGGCCTAGCCTCTCCTCAGTGGCCCTGGAGCACAAACCTCGGGGAAGGTCTGCCACGCCCTGAGAGGCTCCAGAAACGAGACGTTTGGGCAGGATGGAAAGGCCAGCGCTCCCCAGAGCCCAGGGCTGGGAGACAAGTAAGGCCGCATGGAAGAATGAGGAAGATATATTTTGAAAAGGAAAAAGGAGGGGTAAAAAGAAAACAGGACCGCCTGACGGGAAGCCGCAGTGGGCAACTTGTTGCTGATTTCTTCTGTTCTGACAGGCGGTCAGTGAGGGCTCTTTGGTGGATAGGTCAGCCGCCACAGCCCACAGGTCAGTTCACCATTGTCCAACGGATGGGCAAGAAAGGCCCCAATCACCCAATGATACAGGTCCTGCTGTGACGCCATGACTGACCAGCAGAGGGCACTGTTTGCTTGCAACAGCAACAGGAGGGGCCGGCCAGGTGTTGCGCTGCCTGGTCCCTGGACCCAGGTTCTGAATCCCCTTACAGACCCTAACATGGTCGGCTGGACGCCGCCAGAGACCAGCGCTGTGGTCACTGCAGGCGCGGGGAGGCTCAGCGGCCGTGGCGTGCCTACCTACGTCTCTCAGGCACCTCACGGTGACGGCGAAGCCCTTGGTGCGGGGCAGCAGGTGGTGCTTGAGGCTGGGCAGGCCCTTGGCTTGGGCCACCTGCATGCTGATCTGGTGTTTCTTCTCCGTGAACCGTGTTCCTTCGCAGTGGATCAGGAACTGGAAGGCAGAAGGAGGAGGTCACACAGGATCCCAGGGTCACACCAAGCCTGAAGGTCACACAAAGCCCTCTGGTTGCACAGGTTGAAGGAGAGGCAAAAGGGCATGGGCATTTAAGGAGAAATGGTGACCTGGGAGCAGGGACACCCCTTTGCCTTCCTGGGGTCCCTGGGAAACAGAGATGAGCTTGGATGAAGTCAAATCCCTAACAACAGGCCTTCATAGGGCTATGGATTTCCAGGCCTCCTCCTCCCATTCTCAGACTGACACGTCTGTACCCCTCCCCCCCTTTCACCCCTTCCTCTTCCTTCTTCCGTCCTCCCCTCTCCCTCCCTCTCCTCCTCACCACAGAGCAGGTGGACAAGACCTCACATGACCAGCTGGGAGCCCGAGTTGCGGGTTTGTACCAACCCACCAATAGCTGAGAGGCTTTCCTCCGTTTCCCTGGTGCCTTACATGTTCAAATACACTTTGCCCCGGCTCCCGCTTCTCCTGCCTCCTAAGTCTACTGGTGGAGGGTCCGCGCGCAGTGTTGGGGGACCAGGGCCACACCTCGCTCCGGGTCACACACAGCTCAGAGACCGGAAGTGAGGCAGCGCCCGGTGACACAGGTCGGGGCTCACAGGGTCTGGCTGCCTGGGGCAAAGACTACGCACAAAGTACTTCTCGGGGTAGTCCCGCAGGTGCAGGAGGCTCGTGGCCACCGTCTGCCGGTCCTGCTCCCACTTGCGCGTGCAGAAGATCATCTCCGTGAAATACCACATCCAGCCGATGATCGGGACGTACGCCAGCTCTTTCTTGGCCAAGACTTTGGAACTCTGAAACAGAGGGACAGCTCAGGGGCCGTGAAGGAGACTGGAGAGCCCCTCCGGTGGCTGTTTTGAGGTTCTTAGTGGAAAAGAGTGAAGGTTCACACCGAAGGCCTCGGGGAGATTTCTAGAACATAGTGAAGCCAAACCCGTGCCTTGGTGCCCTCCGCAGCGTGTCAGCCAGAGGCCGGGAGAGGGCGGGATCCGCCAACAAGCCCGCCACCAGTTGGAGACGGGCAAGGGTCTTGAGGAGGCTCCAGGGGTCACCAACACCTTCTGGATCCTTCTTGTCGATGGCGCTTGCTATGTCTGCTGCACAGTGGTCAGCATGTCAGCTTGGCCCTCACATCTCACCTGACCCAAGCGAAGCCTCCGCTCTGCCGGCAGCAAGTGGGATTCTGGGGAGGCTCTAGGGGTCCCCCGGCTGGCAGATCAACAGGCTGGCAGCTCTCGGCCTGGGAACCTCGCTCTACCCATCCCTTTATTCTTTATCCCTGTGGCAGAAGACAAGCCCAATGGGTGTCCTCGTGGGCCCCATCGGGGTCCCAAGTCTGAGTCCCACCTGCTAGAGTGAACTCAAACCACACAGGCTCCGCCAGGCTGTGGACACACAGAGACTCAGTGCGAGGGAGGGGAAGGGGCACTGGGGCTGTGTGTCTAGTAGATGTGGCGCCTGCAATTCTCATCCTTCACTTTAGGATCAAGTCGTTCCTCCACTATTGAGTGCAGATAGTTACGGCAGCCTGAGCTGTGCCCGTGACAGCTGTGTGGTGAGCCTCTAACTTAGGAGGGGCCCAGGCCGCGGTGCCCTCGGCCTGTCCTCTGTCCCTTCCTGTCCCTTCCTGTCTCCCCACAGCTCAGCCCAGGACCACCACCATGTCCCTCCCTGCTGCATGGAATAGGATGGTGTCAAGAGCCCTTTTCAGTGGTGTTTAAGACAAACCTTTACCCCCTCCACCGTGAGGAAGAAAAGGCACAAACACCTCGTAACAGCGCTCATTTGTTTTTGATGAGTTTTGTTTTCTATACAAATCCAATATGCAAATTCCAGCGGGGGACAGATCTTGCAGATGTGGGAGGGAGGCCTTGCCGGTGTGATTTAAATGAACAGGAATATGTACCCCATTTTACAGATGATTAAACTGAGGCCAGAGGCACACAGCATATAGCTGATCAGAAAAAGGGGAGACTAGAACCTGCTTGTGTGTCTGAGGCTGAAATCCATGGCTGTGGGGTGCAAAGCATCCAGACCCTGGCAGAGCTGGGACAGCACCAGCCTTGAGCGAGAAAGATGGTGCCAAGGCCCCCAACGTCCCAGTGCTAGCACGTGTGCGTGTACGCACACGCACACACACACAAAGGTCTGTGATGCTCAAAAGGAACCTTGTTTAATGTATCTTTTCAGCCTTAAAATCCTGGACATTACCAAAAGGCTACATCCTCATGTCACTTATGTTTAGTAATAAGAGACTCATTAAAAGACCAGCCTAGAAACTCTTCCCTCAGGCTGAAGACATTTCGCTTGTTTTCCTTTCCTTGTGAAAACGGTGGCCATCGGTCTTGATGTTGAGCAGGCCGCCGCGGGGCTCGGTGGACGGCTTTGCTCAGCACGCTGAGCCTTGCTGAGCAAAGTTTTCCTGGCTGTCACCAGACACCAATTCACATCTCGTGGTGTTACAGCACACCACAACGCCGCAGCGTGGGAACCAATGGGAGCTCGGCGCGGGTGTTCAACGGCGTGGGCAGGGACGGGTCCGAGGGCCCACCGCTACTCACCGGCTCACTGAGCCACGCCGCGACACGGTTACAACAGCCACAACTCCGTGACCACACACAGAACCCACAAGAGCATCTGCAGTTAGCTTTCTTTGGTCGCTGTCTGCTGAGCACCAGCAGGATGCTTACTTTGTGACCTGACTCGCCGACCAACGAGAAGCAACAGTTCCAGTGGATCCTGGGAAACAAGCAGGATGCACAGGGGAGCCGTCCGCCTGGCCATCCTGCGTGTCCTAGGGTTCAAAGTGTCTTGTGTGTGCACGTGTGTGTGTGTGTGTGTGTGTGTGTGTGTGTGTGTGTGTGTGTGTGTGAAAGAGAGAGAGAGGGGGGAGGAGCGGGGGAGAGAGGTGGAGGAGGGAGTGAGGCCTTTCTAGTTGGGGTTTTCTCCAAGCCGGCCGCTGAGAAGTGAGAAGACCGAGTGCTCGGCCCGTACTCTGGGATGGCTGGAGCCGGCAGGCCGCCTGCTTCAGCCCGGCTCCTGGGATGTCGCCCTCTCCCCTTACTACTACCAGGAACCGGCAGAAACCAGTCTGGGGCAGGGACTAACCAGCTGGATGGCCTCTGACCTTTGTATAAACACGGTTTCCTGGCTTCTAGGCCGTGACACTGGAAGTTCCTCGTCCTGTGGCTCACTCACCACTCACTCACTGCTTAATGAGGTCCCTAAGTGAAACTCTGAACTGGATGGGACATTAGTTTAAAATACTCAGGCTAAAGTTCCATGGGGTCCCTCTGTCCAGCCCGACCCCCCCCCCCAGGCTGATGAGTCAAGCGGGCAGCTCAGCGCTGTCTGCTGTGGTGCGTAAGCCCCTCAGCCTGACCGCTCCACACAGAGGTGTTCAGTAAGCTCCTCTTTAGACACACCAGGCACAGTGCAGGTGCTGGGCACAGAGGAGGGGGGACACGTCCCTCAGTCTGCGGGCAAAGAGGAACTGAAAGCTGAGGGCAGCGGGACGGCCCGGCTAGCTGCTGCAGCCCGCGCCCCAGGCCGGGGAGGCCAGGCTAAGTCCACAAGAGGAAAGTGTGTGTGTGTGCGTGTGAGTGTACACATGTGCATGTGTGCGCGTGCATGTACGTGTGTCCATGTGCATGTGCACGCAAGTATGAGTGTATGTGCATGACTGTGTGCGCGTGTAAATACCAAAACCTGAGCGACTTCCTGCGTCCAGGTGTCCTGTCCCAGGCTTCCCGCCCCCTCTGATGCTCAAGGAAAAGGCGGGGGACAGGAAACAACCAGGAAATCCTCATGAGTCCCCAGACAAAAGGAACCGTGTTCCACCATTGTCACAGCCACAGGGGAAATGCATTAACCAACACAGAATGAGAGCTGTCTGGCACACTGGACATAACCGCCCCGTTCATCCAGGTCCAGCCGGGGGCCCGGGGCTCCTTGGCTCCTGATCATGTGAACCCCACCCGACCTCCCCTCCCCGTGCCAGCCCCAGACTTCCCTCCCTTCACAGGAATACAACAGTGCACGGGGAGGGCAGGGGCCCTGTGGGGACCCCAGGGGTGAGGGGGGGAGAGGCTGGAGGACACTTACAGCGCCTGACTTGGCTCAAGGGGCTGTGGTGGGGAGAGGGGGGCGCTGTGCAATGCCCTCTCAGCCCTGCTCACTCTGTGGGGATGGCCCGCCTGGGCTTTCTGGTCAGGCCTTGGACCTGGAGTCCTAGGAGGAGGAGCAGAAGGCATGGCAGGACAGGGCAGACGGGACTCCCCAAGGGCGGAGATAACAGCAGCCGAGCAGGCCCGCCCGCCCGCCCGTCCCACAGGCACACCCAGCTGGGGGCAGGTGTTGCAGGGCAGCTGCAGGTGGAGGCACAAGGTCCCGGGGCGGGGCAGGGTTCAAGGGTTCAGTTAGTGCAGCCAGAGCCCTGCAGGGCTGGTCACAGTCTAGGCCCAGGTGGGAGCAGCTGGCCAGGACTGTACACAGAAGGGAGAGAGAGGGGGAGGGAGGGAGGGAGACAGGCAGCAAAGGCCCAGCCCTCTGCAAGCCAGCCTGGTTACAGCTAGTCTGATTTCGGCTGGTCCAAGACATGCCCAGAGCATGCTGCTCTGTGGGAGACCCAGCACAGCGCTTAAAAAATTAATGCAAATGCATTCATTATATTCCATGCGCCGTTATACACACACTGGACTGTGTCATTTGCGGGCAGGGGTGAGGGGGAGAAGAGACGGGTGAGAGGGAGGGGAGGGTGACATGGATGAAGATGATGCATTGTACTCATAACACGACGTGTGCACTTGAGACCTCTTTGTACAACTGCATAATAAAAATAAGTAAATATTTAAACATCTCCACCACCACACGGACGTGTGCGGGACCGTGCGGCGTGATGAACTGAGACTCAGTTGCACGGTGAGCGGCCTGCTCCCTGCTCGGCCAGCGTGTCATATCCATGAGATACTGATCGCCCACACCGGGCCCCACAAGTAGTTGGTTTGTCCCCCGCCACCCCCATCGGTGGGGCCTGTCCAGCCTGCAGACAGCGGCAGACTTCCCGGCCTGCTCAGATAATGTGAGGCTTCGCACTAGGGAGGTTTAGCTACAGGGGGATCTAGTGCCAACCCACTGGTAAAAAAATCCCACCAAGCACAACATCCATGTGTCCACCCCTCTCCCCCGCCTCCCTTCCCCTTCTCTCCATGAACTCCACATGCTCAAAGAAGAAATGACTGCCTTGCACTTATTTGGTAATAGGCATTTGAACCTAGGTACCTGACTCATTCTATTCAGCACATAAGACTCCTAAGAATTTGTAATCAAGGATCAGAACAGCCAGCAAATGTGTCCCCCGACACACACCCCAAGACCACACAGCCGTGGATATAAGAGCCAAGGTCAAGTTCTCAGAGACTGGAACCCAGCATTGTTTTCCCTCCCCTTTCACCCCTGCCAGAGAAATGCACTCTGGAGAAAGTAGGGAGAAAAGAAAGAGCTGTTTTTGATAAGGCTAATTCTTTCTCTTCTTTCTTTCCTTTCCTTTTCTTTCTTTTCTTTGTGTGTGTGTGTGTGTGTGTGTGTGTGTGTGTGTGTGTGTGTGTGTGTGTGTGTGTGTGTGTGTGTGTGTGTGTGTGTGTGTGTGTGTGTGTCCTAGGGCTTGAACTCAGGGCCTGGGTGCCACCCCTGAGCATTTTTGTTCAAAGCTGACATTCTACCATTTGGGACACAGCTCCACTTCCTGATATTTTGGTAGTTTATTGGCGATAAGAGACTCACAGGCTTTCCTACCCTGGCTGGCTTTGAACTCCAATTCTTAGAGCTCAACCTCTTGAGTAGCTAGGATTATAAGTGTGAGCCACCAGCGCCTTCCGCTCTTTTTGTGTGTGCTGGTATTGGGGCTTGAACTCAGGGCCGTGTATTCTCCTTTTGCTTTTACACTCCAGGCTGGTGTTCTACCACCTGAGCCACACCTCCACTTCTGGATTTTTGCTAATTGGGGAAAGAAGTCTCATTGGTTTTTCTGCCTGGGGTGGTTTTGAACTGCAATCCTCAGATTTCAGCCTCCTGAGTAGCTGGAATTACGGTCATAAGCACCAGCACTGGGCCGAATGCTATTTCTTATCCTGTCCTGTCATCACAGACTGCAGGGAGCTGAGGGCAAGGCTGTGTCTCTTACCCCAGAGTACCAGCGGTACGTGCTTTAGGATGCTCCCACAGCACACGCCTCCCCTCCCCCAGGCAAGGGTTTTGAAAAATGCCCAGAGCTTGACCATCATCATCATCATCATCATCATCATCATCATCATCATCATCATCATCATCATCTTCATCATCAAGAATCCTTATGTGTAAGTCAAGGCACTGGTTTGTGAGGGCCCTGCAGTCCCTCAGCTCTTCTCCTCTTCCCACTGCTCTCTGCACAAAGAAATGTAACAAAAAATTTCATTCCATCTCCAGGATAGATAAATTGTATTTCCTGAGTAAGATCTCTGGTCACTTGCCACAGCCCCTGGGCTGGCCCGAAATCCTTGTCTCCTCCCTTGAGTTCAACTCTGTTTGTTTTGTCTTGTTGTCGTTGTTGTGCTGGTCCAGGAGCTTGAACTTAGGACAGCACTCTACCACTTAAGCCACATCTCCACTTCCACAAGTTCACTTCGGACAAATGTAATCTGATTACTGGAGAAAGCTGGGCTGTAGTCTAGGCTAGTGGAGAGGTAGGGGCAAGAGGATCAAGAGACCCCATCTTCATTAAAAACAAAACAAAATAAAAACCCAAAAGGGCAGGGTCTGGTTCTAGTGGTAGAATACTTGCTTAGTCAAAACCCTCGGTGTCACAGACATACACCCAAAAGTTATTGGGGGGTGCACAGAAATGGAGGGACAAAGGGTGAATAAAGGCAGCCATGGTACCCACTGGACCTGTATTGAACATCGACTATACAACTTGTAGGTGGGGTGGGAAAGAAAAGCTGGGAGAGGGAAGGGCTGATGTTATCCAAAAAGAAATGTACTCTTTACCTAACGTGTGTAACTGTAACCCCTCTGTACATTGCCACTATAATAACAATTAAAAACAAAAACAAAAAAACCTCTGCAGTGAAGAAAAAAAATAAAGTAATGGCATGTCTCTTCTAAATTCCCTTATGAAAATGTTGCACGTGGTGGGTGGCACTAGCTCACACCTGTAACCTTAGCTACTCAGGAGGCTGAGGTCTGAGGATCCCAGACTTTCATGAGCTAAGCCCATGAAAGTTTTTTTTTCTTTTCTTTTTTTTTTTTTTTTTATTGGTCATGGGGCTTGAACTCAGGGCCTGGGCTCTGTCCCCAGCTCTGCAGACCCAGGTGAGCACTTTACCACTGGAGCTACAGTGCTATATTCAGTTTTCTGGTGGTTTTATTGGAGATAAGAGTCAGGCTGTCTTTGAACCATGATCCTCAGATCTCAGCCTCCTGAGTAGCTAGGATGACAGGCGTGAGCCACCGGCACCCAGCATTGAAATTCTGTATCTCCAATAAACTACTCAGAAAAAGCCGGAAGTGGCGCCGCGGCTCAAGTGGTAGAATTCTAGCCTGGAGCACAAAGAGGCTCAGTGACAGCGCCCAGGCCCAGAGTTCAAGCCCCAGGTCTGGCAAAAAACAAAAAACGCTGAGTGCTCACTGTTGCTCTTTTTACCTGTTATGCCCTAGAAGAAGGAGCTTCACGTATAAGGAAGGGGCTGTGTCAAGGCCTGCCGATAGGGATGGAGCCCCCGAGTGAGCATGAAGGCAGGGGTGCTCGTCCGACCTTCAGATCAGCCCACGACCCTGACAACCACCTCGCGCAGCTGTGCGCAGCGGGGCCTGGCGGTGCCTGATCCCTCACTCAGGAGTGGAGATCCCCGTCTATGAGCCCGGCTCGGCGGTGCCTGATCCCTCACTCAGGAGTGGAGGGGTCCTAGGCTCTGGGCCCATGGCTTGAAGCTTCTTAGTTTGGGGCTTGTCACACTGCCAGATAACGTCTTCTTTGAGGAGCTGAAGGAAAATTAGCCTCTGAGGCACAATCCAGAAGACATGCACTGATAATAATGATTACTTATTAGTATAATAATTACAATTAATAAGTAATTATAATAGTTAAGTGTCAGGCCCTGTAGTATTATTGTTATTATTTATTATAGGTCAGGGCCTACCACAGCACAGAGACTTGACAATCTGACTTAGGCAGGAATCTTCTACTACAGCCAGAAAGTAAGTTAATGAGGAACGAGAAGCCGCAGAAACCTTGACTCAGGCCACTCCAGTCACCCCCATGCCCACGGGGCCCACATCCACTGCTGTCCCCAGGGAGGACAGAGCCAGCCTGTGTCTGAGAGACCCCATGCATAGTCTTTGGAGTCCCACCCTGCCATAACATGCAGCCTCCGGGAACTTGGGCCTCCAGGAAGCTGGGCCTCCAGGGCAGACTACTAGACTGACCGGCAAGCTCATCAGCCAATGGGGCTTGATTCCCAGGATGGAAAGTCATTGTTTACAAAGAATTCCATCTCCCACTTTCTCTTCAAACCACATAATAAACACTGTTCAAGAGTTTCAGGAATCTTGTTTACTTTCATTTGAACTCATTTCCTCTTGTGCTGATACAGAAGACGACAAAAATGCCTGGATAGAAAGCTCCTTTTTTCCTTCTCTAAAAAGCAATCTCTTCACTCCATGAGGATCTCAGGACCATATGTTATTTAACTGTTAATTAATTAATTAATTAAACAAACAAAAATATGTTTAAGATACTCCTGGCCGCTGAGCACCGGTGGCTCACACTTGTGATCCTACCTACTCAGGAGGCAGAGGTCTGAGGATCGCAGTTCAAAGCCAGCTCAGGCAAAATGTCCTCAGACTCTTAACTCCAATTAAGCACCAAAAAAGGAGCTGGAAATGGAGGTGTGATTCAAGTGGTAGAGTGCTAGGCTTGAACAAAAGAGCTCATGGATAGTGCCCAGACCTGAGTTTAAGCCCCAGGACCTATGCATGCACACATGTATGTGCAAGGTCACAATTTTACACACACACACACACACACACAAACACACACACACACACACACACACACAAGATACTGCTGATCAAGTACTATAAGAAGATGCTGTTTAAGGTAGAAGGTGGTAAGAACGCTGTGTCCGCCTCTGGCCCGGGTTCTGTCTCCATGTGCAGCAGTCCTGTGTTTGTGTGTGTACCTGCCTTTGCTGGCTCTGACCTCTGCTCCCGTGTGCTCCTCCCAGCTCCTCCCCTTCGTTACTTCCTGCAGCCTCCTCCCTGCCTAAGGAAGGGAGGACAGGAGTCAAGAGGGCATGGGGGTCCCCATCCCACCACGGTCGGCCTGCCATTTCAGGTACCGAAAGGTCTCCACGCTGGGTCTCCTGCCTTTACTCCCAGAACCTTCCAGAGAGAGACAGAGAGACAAGAGAGACAGAGAGAGCGCACAAGCTCGGGAGTCTGACTCGCGAGCCACTGTCCATGCGCAAGCCACTACACCAATGGAGTTTACTCATAAAATGTGAATGACAGTGAGCAAGGACTAGACGCAGTACAAGAAGGGGGCGTGGCCCACGCCAGGAGCTCTGGTCACACAGCCTGGGGGGGGTGGGGCTGGAAGCTGAAGGCAGCTGGGGGCGGAAGACCACGCCCACCACAGGCTCCCAGGCCCGGAAGAGGTAAACAGATGATTCTAGCAGGAAAGTCACCAGAGCTGCCCAGGGGCCTGGCAGAGCTGGCCTCCTGGCGGTGGAGAGTCAGGGCCCAGGAGAGCCGTGCTGGCCTGGCAGAGGTCAGTCCTGACAGCCAGCTGGTATCTTCCTCCAGAAACAAAGGGGCCTCGGCCAGCCATGTGGCTCCCTGACAAACTGGGTCACGGATGAAGTCATTTTAAGGAGTGGTCTCCCCTCAGAGAGGTCACAAACTACAGTTCTAGAAACCTCTGCCTAGGACTCCAAGTCAGAAGAAGGCAGAGGCTCTACCTTGCCTTGGAGTCAGTTACCCACAATCAATCGTGTAACGTGATAACTTGGAGAGCTGTAGAAATAAACACTGCATAAAATGTAAACAACTTTTAGCACGGTGTGTCATTATGAAAATGGTCCTACTTTATCATTCGTGATTATTACTCTCTTACTATGCTAATTCTTTGGTGAGACTTGTCACAGGTGTGAGTATAGCACGGCAATACAGCCGGAGCGGGGCACTCCCGTGGTTTCAGGCATGTTTGGATTGTCTTGGGCCATAGACCCCCAGAGGTTAGGTACAGGGAGACTATGGGCCTGAAACACGCACACCTTATAAACACAAGTACAAACATTCCACAGAAGTCAAGAAGATACTGTCCGCAGGACAGTTACCTGCCCAGACAGACACTCCTCCAGTCCTATCTGGCTGGGTCTCTATTTTCTATAATTACAAACACTATGATTTTTGTTTTGATGGACTACCAAAATCAAATATGAGGTGACTGCGTCCCTTGGCAGTCTGTGGGGTGCATAACTAACTTCTAGAAGGGCCAGGAACTTTCCCTCCTTGCACCAACAGCAAGCCGTGGCTCCCCTGAGGCCTGTGTGGCCTCAGCGATTTGCGCTCACTGCTCTGTGCAGCTCAGGCGTGACGCCTCCACGTGTTCACGATGACAAATTGGAGGCCCCGCTCCAGGGCAGGCGAGCCCGTGCAGAACCAACTGGAGAGAAACAGCACTTGATGGTAATTCTGAGTTCTGCTATTCAGGCTTGCTCACTTAGGGATGCCACGTGCCACAGCCTACAGCGATTCCAGCCCAGAGCGGGCATGCTGCCTGCTTAGCCAAGGAAGAGGTGGTACAGAGCAATTAAAAATATAACTTGAGTCAAACTAGACCCAAACCCAGGCCATTGCAGCTATGTGACCCTTAGCAGAATGCTCAAAGTCTATAACTAGGAGGATGGGTGCTGGGGCTGGAGCTGGTGGCTCACACCTGTAACCCTAGATACTCAGGAGGCTGAGATCTGAGGATTGCAGTTTGAAGCCAGCTTGGGCAGGAAAGTCTGTGAGACTCTAATCTACAATTAAGAAAGAAAAGAAAAAAGAAAAAAAAGTAGCTGATGGTGGAGCTGTAGCTCAAGTGGTAGAGTCCAAGTTTGGGCACAAAAGCTCAGGGACATTGCCCAGGCTCTGAGCTGAAGTTCTAGTACCAGTACAAAAAAGGAAGGAAGGAAGGAAGGAAGGAAGGAAAAGAAAAGGAAAGAAAAGGAAAGGAAAAGAAGAGAAAAGAAAAGAAGATGAGCTAGCATCAGTGGCTCATACCTATCATTCTAACTAGTCAGGAGGCTGAGATCTGAGGATCATAGTTCAAAGTCAGCCCTGGCAGTAAGACTCTCATCTCCAGTTAACCAACAAAAAAAACTGGACCCATCAGCTGTGATGTTCCTTGTGGGAACATGAGGCCATAAGTTCCAGCCCCAAGTACTACATAAAAATAAGGCGAGGGTACAGCATACACCCCATTCACAGGTGTTTCTGTGAGGGTTGAATAAACTAACCACAAAGGATGACTAAGCTGTGAAGTGCCTGCTATGTACTCATGGCTGGGTACTTCTTGTTACTGCTCATTCAATGTCAGCCTTGGTTTCAAGCAAGGACGAAAAAGCAGTTACTATATACATTGCACGGTGCAAAAGCTGCCGATTCTCCCGCAGATCTGAACGGGAGCAAGTGGCCAAGTTATGGTGTGATGCGGAGACAGCGGTGCGAGCTGTGTTGCTCATCTCCCACTTACCCCTAAGAGCCCAAAGCGCTCAGCCAGACTCCAGCCGCACAGAAAGTCAATTTCAAACTTGTGGTTGAGGACCACGATGGCGTTTTCCTTCCCGAACTTGGAGTAGGCCCTCATGTTGGTGTAGAGGGTGCATTCCGTGCCCGACCACCACTCCAGCAGCATCACCAGCTCTGGAACAAACGACAGGACAGACAGACGTTTACTTCACCGGTCCCGGGAGGCCAGGCCCTGCCCTGAGCAAGACTCTCCCCTCCCCACTGAGAGAGAAATTGACTTTTAGGAATAAAGTTCTATACCCTTTCAGCCTACATCCTGGTTGTCAGGGTGGATTAGAGGCAGAAAGAACAATGAGAAAGAGTTCACTATAGTCTCCAGAGAAGCAGAAGAAGCTTTAAGACAGCGATGGTTTACGTCCCTTGATGAAGTGCTTCGGGGAAAAATAAATCAGAAAGTCTTGAGTGGACAAGGGTGCCAGTTGCTGTACGGTTCGACATCCTGGGTAATGACTACCTGGTACGCTTACAAACGCCATCGCATAGCAGTCAGTACCACCTTCGCTCTCCCTTTGATGACAGCCAGGGCACTGGGCACAAGGGAGGACTAGACAGCAGGAGCTCAACCACCAGGACAAGGTGAACACAGTCGCCACCCTGCCAGCTTTCGTAGGATTGGAAAGGTAAGACTTCCGTGTTCAGGCAATCATGACCAATTTGAACATAGCCCCTGTGTGTGTCTCTGGTCAGGGCTGCTGAGAGCCAATCTGCTAGTCTCAGAAAAAGCCCACCCACCCTTGGGGAGGGCCAAGGGTCTAGAAATAGAGCTAAAGGTTGGGGAACGATAAACATCCTAAATGAACGTTTAAAGCCGAACGTGTTGGCAGTGGATGGGCACGCGTGAGGGTCGGTCCCCTGAGGTGTACTCCTTTTTCTCACTGGTCAGAGATACACATAGTTGACAGAGGGCTCTCCACGCCTCACCCCACCCCACATGCACACAGAGGCGAATGAGTGTGACCTGGCTGCCTACGACACCTTTCTTCTCCAGGCTTGAGGCTGGAGAACTAGTGGGAGACACTTTAAAAGGCCTTGTTTTGCTAGGAACTGGTGGTTCACACCTGTAATCCTGGCTACTCAGCAGAAGCTGAGATTTGAAGGTCAAAGTTTAAAGCCAGCCCAGGTAAAAAGTCCTCGAGACTCTTACCTCCAATTAACCACCAAAGTACACAAGTGTTGTTCAAGTATTCACACGCCAGCCTTGACTGGAAAAAGACAAGGGAGAGCATGAGGCCCAGTACAGGCTACAGGCATGAAAATAAACAAACAAGTAAAAACAAAAACGAAAGGTCTAGTTTTCTAGCAGCGTCACACAGGTGCTGCTGTGCCCTGGCCTGTAGAGTGGAGATTCCTCATGGGGTCTTACAGAAATGAAAACTTCCCTAAGAGGTGCACAGCCCACAGTAAACTCCCCAAATCAAATCCATTGGGATCACTACAAACCAACAAAACACTCTCAAAGAGGGTGATAAAGAGTGTCTACCTGGAGACAATACCCGCCCCAGTCAGCTGTCCCTCTGGGCATCGCCATTGGTGGAAGCCCCAGTCAGCTGTCCCACTGGGCATCGCTATTGGTGGAAGCCCCAGTCAGCTGTCCCACTGGGCATTGCCATTGGTGGATGCCCCAGTCAGCTGTCCCACTGGGCATCGCTATTGGTGGAAGCAAGAAGGTCCAGGAGCAAAGTGTTTGGAGGGCTGGGGCATGGTGTGAGCTCAGGTGGCCTGACCATTGGACTTGGATTTCTTCCAAGGAATAGGAGAAGGAGGCCCCATCTGCTCCGTGATGGAGCAAGAACTTCATGGCTGGGTTTGCCCAACCCTGGCTGATTCCAGCACCCAGCAAGCAGTGGGCACAATGATGCCTTCTCCTAACCATGAGAAACCCCGGCACACACCAGAACTCTGTGAGGTGCTGGAGATGAAAGCCAAGTGCCCAGAACTCGCCCTCCACTGCTGAGGCAGGTCTGCCCAGGGAGGTCAGCCCCATGCCCCTATCAGTGGGAGGTCAGCCTTAGGCCCCTATCAGTGGGAGGTCAGCCCCATGTCCCTATCAGTGGGGCAGGAAAGGAGGGAGGGCATGAATGCCACGCTCAGGGAGGGGGAGTGAGACTGGGAGCAGATTTCTCAATGTGCCTTGTCTGAGAAGTAAGGAGAGAGAGGTGGAATACGTATTAAATTATGACTGTATGCTAGGCACCGGCAGGAGGTCAGCAGAGGAGGTGTCCTCGGTGAATAGCCAACCTCTTACTACCATTATGTACTTGATAATCTTTTCACACACAAGCTTCTGTGGGCAGAGGCCCGTGTGCTGAGACCCGAGGGAAAGCACTGTAAGACTGCCAGACCAGACTGTGATTAATGACTTCATTCTAAAGGCACTGGGAAGTCACTGGATGTTTTCAAATAGTTGCACATCAGCATCCAATTTGCATTTTGCAATATCACGTTGACTGAAGCAGGGGCTATATGGGAACAAGGAAGCAGAGCTGGGAGGCCTGAAAAGGTGTCTGAGGGGTCGGGGTGATAGGAGGTGGGGCAGGGCAGGCCGCAGGCAGGAAGGAGAACCACATTCTTCTCATCAACAGGCTGTCAACCTACAACTAAAATTCCAAGTCTCACAGACCAGAGACTTTTGCTTCTCCTCTTTCCTTCTTTTTTTAACCAAAGATTTCAGATTTCTTTTAAATGCACAATAAATACAACTATATAGCTTCATTGTGAAAAGCATTCAGATGTTCACAAAGTATAGAAAGGAAAAGGTGAAATTCTCCAGGATGGTTTTAGAATGTAGCAGCCAGAATAGCTTGAACTACATTTCCCAGACTCCCTTTCTTACATGTTACTGGGTAGGGGGCACCACAAGGGACAGTCTTAGGAAGTTTGGAAGGTGGGAGGGAAACAGCTCAGTTTTGCAGTTCCTGCTTGCTGATGCTGGATCTGCTGATTCACTACTTTGGCTTGAGGCACCTCCTGGGCCTGCACCTGTTTCTTCTCTAATTCCATCTCAGCTTCCTGGCTCCGGCAGGACACCCACCCCACCAATGTGACATTCCCACCAATGCTGGAGGCAGGCAGAACTGATACTTGTTCCAGCCCCATGTCGTAGGCATGTGCTTAGCAGCTCCAGCCTCTTGCTTTCCCCCACTTCATATCCCTCACCCCTGAACGTCTGCCCCGTGGACTGAAGGCTTCAGTGTCAAATGCACAAATAACACCTATGTGCAGGGTCAGTTCCCTGTGACTGATTCCTTCATGTCTGCACACAGCTCTCCCAGGGATTCAGCTCCTGTGGAAGCACCTGACTAAGGCCCTCCTCTGTCTCTGCCCCCAACCTGCCCCCTTTCAGGACTATCCACTGTGAAGAGGATGTGGACATAAGTCTTCTAGCCCTTTTTCTAGGCAATCACACACAGGCAAACACATGTGTACACACATTTCCCTCGCAAATATACACATACTTTGATGTCTGTAAACATATACATATTGGTTTTCACCAAACAGTATATTTTAGGACATCTCTTTTTAATACATACGTAGTGGTATTAGCAAATTGAGCACTGGCTGGGTACTGAGTGCTTTGTACTGATATTATATTATATATGCAACACAAGGTGCTATTTAATCCTTTAGGCAAGAGGAAGAAGTGGAGCCAGAGGGGAATCTCTCATTTTGTGTTCAGTATATGAAATTACCATTGCAGGTCAAAAGTAGCCAGAGTGGCAATTTCATAAAGTACATCCCAAGAGCTGGCTAGCAGCAGAAGCTATGGTGTCACATGCTGAACTTCACCATTTTCCTATGGATTAGCATTTCCCTTGCTTTTGCTGTCCAAAAGAATACTGTAATAATATTTGGAACTGCGTGTCTTACAAAGCACTTATACAAAGCAGCAGTGGGACTCACTGGACACTACGTTGAAAACAAACTATACAACTTGTAGGTGGGGATGGAGGGGGAAATTGGGAGAGAGCAAGGAAAGGGATGACATTGTCCAAAAAGAAATGTACTCAGTACCTGACGTACACAACTTTAACGCCTCTGTGCATCACCCTTAAAATAGCAATAAAAACATTTAAAAATACTTGTAAAAAACCCTCCCCAACATAAACCCCAAAGTAGTCATGGACTAAAGAGCACACCTATTTTATACTGTATGAATATGCTGAAATTTTCTTCCAGAAAGTTCTCCCCAATCTGTGCCTGAGTCTACAGTTTGACAGAGGCTCCTTCCCTGTGGCTTGGGCTCACACTCCAAGACCTCGGAGGGATTGTGGGGAATATGGAGGAACTTTTAGCCCTCGCTTGGTGACATCTTTGAGGTCACACCCAGGTGATCTCTGGGGCTCCCACATCCTGGTCCCATCACCCAGCTTCTGGAAGCTTCTGAAAAAGCTTTGCCCCTGGTTGCACGACCTGCCAGCTGACGTCTTTGTGGAGCATTCCCGGGAAGCACCGTGCGTGCTTTCCAAATGTCTGCAGGAGCTCAGCTGCCTTCCTATTCGTGTGTGGCTCCAGTGAGGCTGTGTAGCCCAGCCCGCTGTCTGGGGTGGGGTTGGCTTGCCAATGCCGACCCGTGTTTCAGTCTACCCCACCCCCCATGGCGGCAGCAGATCTGGGAGCTGCTCTGACTCGTTCCCTCCCACAAGACTGACTCACTTGCTGTCAGAAGACACAGTTTTGGAATCTCCAACTTAACGTAGAAAGAAGTTACAAAAAGGTGTGTGGACGATCAATCCTGACCAAGTATGTTAGGCAACTCTCAGATACTTTCTTACACACACACACACACACACACACACACACACACACACACACACACACACACACAGCCCCAAGGCAGGAAAAAAAATCAAACTAAAGATTAAAAAGCTTATTTTGGTTTGTAGTCTCCTGCTTTGGTGCCCATGGGACTATGACAGAGAAAACCTGGAGGAAGAAGAGGATGAGGAAGAGGAGGGCAAAGAGGAGAAGGAATGGGGGGTTGGGGCTAGGGTCCCAATATCCTCTTCAAGGGGACACCCCCAAAGACAGAACTCCCAGTAGGCTCTACTTCCCCAAATTCCTACCACTCTTCAATGGCCCCCTGCTGGCAACCAAGCCTTTAGCACGTGGCCTGGCCTTGGGGACTCCGGATTCAAACGCTAGCCCTGAAGAGGCAGTAGGTGTGGGGAAACAGCGCCCCCTGTGTTAGGAAGGAGGATCGGCGGTTGTGAGTTTTGGTTGCAATCCTACAGGAGCACGGGGAAGCGGGGCCCGGAGCAGAGCCCCTGGGACAAATCAGCACAGCCAGGAGGAAGGGCTGCCTTGATGCACTGACCTTTCTTGTTTGGATTCCATTAAGCAACTGCTAAAAAAGCAACTGTGACTTTTATCCAATTGGAGTTGAGAAGCTAAGTCGAAACCGGAACTATTACTATTACACAAAATAACCATGGAAGTTCTGCCCTACTTGAGGGCAGTCTGGAGGCTGCAGAAGACTTAACTTTGAGGGGGATCTAGAGGGGACGTACTGGGGGTATGTGGATCAGGGGTCTTATGTGTGAGGCAGCACTGGACCCTCCTTTGACTTCCAGCCAAGCCCCGCCTGACATGGCCGGAGCTCAGACCGACCTGTGAGGCGTGTGGCGCGCACGACACACCGGGAGCCTTTGAGTGCAAGAACCAGGCTCAGGCAGAGGTGCACAGTCTGCAGAAACCACAGAAAGCCGGGACCAGCCCTGTCCCCGCCATTCCCTGAGAAGGATCCAGTAAAGAATGCATCAGACACAGATCTGCAGAGCTCCACAAAGCACCACAGTCACCGAGTGAGCCCAGAGTACACCATTGCCCCCCAAGATGGAGTCCTGGGTGGCTCAGATCCTGCCCTCCAGCAGCAAAGGAAGGAGGAGATTAAAAGGACATCTGGGCCATGCAGAAGCCTCTGCTGCCACCTCCGCCCAAGGGGTGATCTGGGGTGTCTTCACTGCTTGGTCTGTACCTGACATTGTGATGGGATGGCGGGGGTCTCTCTGTGCCCTGGCCTGGTTTACACACAGGACAATAGCTTGAATTTCTCACATCTGTACACACAGAGCCATCTGACAGGCTCCCAGGCACTGAGGCTGGGCCTTGACCGGGAACTGGCCCTGAGCACAATTGGCAGGTGACTGGTCAAGCACAGGTGAGAAGCTGTTCTGGTTTGTCTTGCTCTGGGTGGTCACTTCGTGTGAGTAACCAGCTGACCTGGAGCAAGATTCTATTGGTAGCATAAAAGAACTCTGTTCCTGGACTGAAGAAGGGAGCTGGGCTGGGCTCAGGTGGCTCAGCCTGGAATCCCAGCGACTCAGGAGGCTGATATATGAAGATTGCGATTTGAAACCAGGACAGGAAAGTCCCTGAGACTCTTATCTCCCACTAACCAGTAAAAAGCTAGAACTGAAGGTATGCTCAAGTGGTAGAACATCAACCTTGAACATAAGCCAAGTAAGAGTGTGAGGCTCTGAATTCAAGCCCTAATGCCAGCACACACTCAACTCAAGTCTGTTGAAAATTAATATGAAAATATGAACAGGCTGGGCAGATGTCACTGCTTCTCTTCTGAACACTACCTCTGTGAAAAAGACAGTGACACAAAAGTCACAAGGAGCAGAGAGAGATCACCCGGGCCCAGAGCCCATTTCCAAGCAGCCTTGAGTCTGTCCTTGGGACCCTCTCTCCAGCCCTGCACCCCGTCCCTCTGCAGACGCAGCTGACGCTAACCAGGGGAAGGATTTGACTTCAGGCTGCTCAAGACCCCGGGGCTCCACCTTCTCCCTGGAAAACTTCAAGACCAGGCCAAACCTGCAGTGCGGATGGACAGGGGAATATGGGGTGGGTTGGGGGGCACCTCTGTCTGCCATATTTCCCCAAGATTCCTGCTCACCCAAGGCCCACAGGGCTGCTTGCCCCCCTCCCCTGTCTGCAGCTGGTCTGGCAGAAGTAGGGGGAAGACGCCTGCCAAATGAGGGAGCCCAAGATTCTAGAACCAGAGTTTCGATGCCAGGGTGCACGCGTGCTCACTGTTTACACCCACGGCCAAAGGCAGAAGTGCCCACCACCTCCACAGAGACAGGGAGGGGATGGGAAGGGAGGGAGGAGGGGGGACGGTTGACTCCACAAAGAAGACTGGCAGTGTATCTATCTGGCACTTCGTCTAATTTTAACAAGGACATACTCACACAGGGAACCATACATCACCGGGGATGTAATAAGTGCATGTAATTATAACAACCCAGGCTGGAAACGGAGCTTCTCTTCCTCAAAGCCCCCCATCCCCCACACCAGGGTTCCCTAACCCGCTGATATTTCACGCACTCCATTCCCTTAGGCACCCTCTACCATTTCCTTTGATTATTTAATATTTTTTATTCTACTCCTGGAATTTGAACTCAAGGGCTGCACATTGTCCCTTAGGTTTTTTTGTTTGTTTTTTGCTAAAGACTACTGCCTTACTAATTGAGCCACGGTTTCACTTCTGGCTTTTGGATAGTTGGGGATTGAGTCTCATGGACTTTCTTGCCCAGACTGGCTTCAAATCTTGATCCTCAGATCTCAGCTTCTTGAGTAGCTAGGATTACAGGTGTGAGCCACCGGCGCCCAGGTTGGCATTTTATTTTTGAACTATGTATAGTTAATTGGGTTATATATGCATTTCTCCATGATTAGATTTCAAAGCTTTCTTTATGTTTCACCAAACTGATTCCAGTCATACATGGATGCTCCCATTCCCCCTCCCTGGAATCTTCCAGGTGTCTGCTTGTCCCACCCATATGCCTAGCCCCCAAGGGAAGCTAAGGCAGAGTGTGAGGGTCTGGGAAGGAGGTAGGCAGTGGGCAGGCAGCCCCTGCCTGGAGCTGGGTCCTTGCTTTGATGGTGATGGGTTTGCCAGTATGAGACTCTTATTTCCAATTAATCATTAAAAAGCCGGAAGTGGGGTTGTAGTTCAAGTAGTGGAGTGCCAGCCTTGAGCAAAACAGCTAAGGGAGAACATGACACCCTGAGTTCAAGCCCCTGGCACACAAAAACAAAACAGACAAACAAAAACCTCACAAAATGCACAAAAGCTATACATGCTTTAAAATGTCATCTATTTACTACCTCTCTTACCTTTCCCTTCCTTTGGAATATAATTAGGCTTATTTTAAAATTCAGGATTTCTTTTACAGAGAAATACAAATATATGTACATTATATATGCATACAAACAGATTTATTAGAAATTTTGAAAAGGATAAAAAATGAGAAGGAGAAGCTGTCTGGAAGCTGTTTGTTTTCTTCTCTTGAGGAATGGGTTCCTAATGTCAGGGTTAGTCATTTAGTCTCCAGGGAAACAGGACCAATGTGTTCCACAAAGCAACTTTAATGAATCAGGATAACATAAATTGTATATTCTTCTATCAAACTTGAGGAACCCCTGGGGTACCCAAAATACAATTCTGATACCAGTTGTTTGCAGGGATCTTGTCCTTAGGTTTTTCCCTATTGAAGCTCCCAGGTAAAATTCAATTTACCGAGTTAAATCTGAATTTCATATAAACTAAAAGAAAAAAATTGCTTGTTAGCCTTAGGATGGACTTTGCTATATAACTGGAAGGCATATTTGTACTATAAATTATGAGTCCTGCTCTACCAGGGGATGACATATACCAAACCATGGTTGATGGTTTATCTGAAATTCAAATGCAGCTGGGTATCCAGAATTCCTGTTTGTTGAGTCTAGATTGGAGCCTTTAATGACCCAGCAGTAACCACGGCAACAGGCAAGGATGCAGCCAGCAGTTTCCATGGCAACAAGCATGGATGCGGCTGAGGGATGTGACTAGGAACAAACAGCCTTTAGCTGGCAGGAGTGCTTCCACAGACTCATTTCCTGTAAGGCCGGATGTGCATCTACACCTGACTGTGCAGTGACAAGTGGAACATGACACCTTCAGAGGTCATGTCGGCTCAGCCCTGCCACTCCAGGTCAGCTGCTGGTTGAGGGGACAGTCCTCCTACTCTGTGGCCTTGTGCACACGTAGGACATGTGGTTCTTGAAGCTTAGCAAGCACAACAACAAATCGGTGCTTCCGTAAAATCCCAGGCTCTCAGAGTCCCTCCTAAGCTGTCTTCCCAGGGTGCACCGGGACCTCCTCCAGCCAGCCCCGAAGCCACAGACTGAGCAAAGCATGGTTGCCAAACTTTAATGGCCACCGGGGATTATCAAGACCAGGAAGCAGGAGGCTTCCGGTCTGTGAACTGCTCTTGGTCACTCCATCTGGCCTTGGGGTGAAGGCCAGTGTGCATGCCAGACTCCAGGCTCACTCAAGGGCACTGGCACCCCGCTCTGGGGCTGCCCAGGGTGAAGGGCAGGGCTGAGGCAGGATGGGCAGAGGGGATGCCCCAGGGGAGAAAGTATTTACTGCTCACATGCCACATGGACGGTGGGAGTGGCCCGTGTGGCAGCGCTGGGGACCCACCTGTTAGGATTAGTATTCCCCTACAGAGACGGAGAAGCGGAAGCTTGCAAGGAGGGGGTGCTGTGTTGGGGGCCGCTGATTTCCTCTGCGAGGCCGAAGGCGTCCCTGGCTGCGTGCCGAGCCACGGCCCTCGGCGTGGTCGCTTCGGCAGAGTGCAGAGGCCGGCGCAAGAACAGCGGCCCGGCCCAAGATCAAGAGAAGAAGGTAGCTGGTTTACTCAAAGTGAGCTTACCAGTTTCTGCTCAGCTGAGGTTACATTTCTACCAAATGATGTCTGCTTTGTGTTAGAGAAGCACCTTATTTACTCATCACTAGTTATGCATCAAGTTTCCAGCCTCTCCTACTACATCCTGCTGGATAATGAAATCTGCTGGGGAGGTGGACGAGGGCCCGGGCCTTCCAGACCAGTGCTCCCTGGCTTCTCCGCTTTCATTCCGGAGCTGGTCTTTGTGTCTTTGTTTCTTCTTAAACTCCTTCCAGGTACCTGCTCACCCTGCAGGGCTGGACACAGCAGATTTGCCGCAGGTGACAGAAGGGGAAGGTTTCTGTGGGCCAGGACGCCAGCTGGCACTGGATGTGCCACGCCCTCTGTGTCTGTCTACCCCTTCATCAGCCTGCGTCCTCTTGCCACCTGCCCACTCCCTTCCCCATGGCCATTCACCCTGTCCTCACCTGCCAGCCTCCTAACCCCTCCTGTCCACCACCAAAGGGCCAGATCAGAGCCCTACGTGCAGTTCTGTGTGTTTGCTTCTGTTCTCGAGACGGCACCGTGTATGGTGCAGGCATCCAGTCAGCTCTCCGTGCTAGCATGTCTTGGTTGGAAGGCATTGTGCTTTGATGATGAACCGTAGCTTCATTAGCATGGCTGTTATGTTCCTAGAAACCCATAATGCACATGGACCTTACCACTATGGCATCTTAGAGCCCACAAAATTGTTTAAAAAGAAAACAGGAGGCCCAATCAAGCTAATGTCATCCCAACGAGATGTACACTAAATGTGGCCACATCACAGGGAAGTGCTGGGGGTCAAGGGTTCAGGGAGGGCAAAGAGGGTGGGGTGGGGTAACTCTCCTGTGTAATAGATATCACAGCGAGTACATGACGCTATATCTAAAGCTGTCCACTGCTAATCACAGAGAGCTCTAATGTAAACTGTGGGCTTCAGTGTGCTGTAACACACAGAGCTAGGGCAATTGTTAATGTCAGGAGAAACATGAACTCTCTGTGTATACAATATGTGTGTGTGATGTCTGGGCATGTGTATGAGTGTGTGGGGAACGAGTGTACCCTGTGTGCATGTAGATGTGCATATGCATGTGACTGTATGCATAGCATATGTCGCGTGAGTACATGCGTGCACACGTGTGCATGGGTAGGGGAGTGTACAACAGCTCGCTCTACCTTCTGCTCAGTTTTCCTGTACAACTAAAAGCATTCTTAAACATGAACATCCATTTATTAAGGGGGAGGGGGCAAGGTGACCCGATCCTTTCATATTCCTTCCACTAAAAGAAAAAAAAAACTTTTCAAAAGCCACATATAGTGGCTGTAAAAACCAGGAGGGTTGTGCTTTGCACACATACCAGATTTCCCACGAAAAGATGGGTCAGAAGCCTGCTTCCGCTCATGGTTAGACACTGCCGGTCCCCACGCTCAAATCTCCCTGGGTCACTACACTGGTTGTGTAAATCTTTATTTTTCTTTTAATTTATAGTACCAGAAACTCGGGGTGTTTGCTTGCCAGGCAAGTAGCTGCTCTATGACTTGAGCCAAACACCCAGCCCTTTCAGGATTTTCTTAAGCTTTTATTTAAATAGGGTCTCACATTTATGTCTAGGCTGGTGGACATAAAACCTCTATTATGGTCCCTGCGCAGCTGGGATGACAGGCCTGTCCTACCGTGTGGTTGAGATGGTATCCTCACTAATTTTTTGCCTGAGCTAGCCTCAACCCGTGACCCTCCCGCTCTTTTCCGAGTAGCTGGGATTATAGGTGTGAGCCACCGTGCCCGGCTAATCTATTAAGAACATAGTATTTTAAAAGCTAACAATTTTATGCCAAATTAATATTTATGAAATGCTTATTATGGGATATGCTGTGACAAACACATTGTCAGTGATGCCCCTTGAGTGGAGTGTGAATACTAAACTTTATGGATGAGAATGACAAAGTACAGAGGACTTTATGCCAGTACCCAAGGATACAAGGCCAGTAGAGGACAAAAACACCTCGGATCCCACACAAACCCAGTGTACAAACCCTGACCCTGCGGACTAGGAGTCAGAACTATGTAAAACAGAATTTGATGCTTAGAGATGGAATGAAGCCAGGAAAGTCTTCCAAAGTAATAAAGAGGCCGCTCTAGAGAAGTTGCTGTGGACATTGCTCAGACCAGCGCTCCCTGTGCCTTGAGTTACGGTGCTGAACAGAAGACACGAAGCGTCCCCGCTGGCAGGAGTGCGCTGGTAGACACGCTCCCCAGCTCGAGAGGTGGGTGAAGTCAGTAGCAAGACGGCTTGTGTCTGTCACAGAGCTGCGGCCTCGGACGGGAGAATTAGAGTAAGGTTAAGCTGCGGCGCTGTGACTTTTGGAGACTGACATTTAAAATATCAGTGAGAGAGATTTCGTCAGGTGTGGATGGTGTGAGCGGGAGGCCTTGCCTCCTCGCCGCCCCGTGTGGCAAAGATGGAGGCACAGAAGAGAAGACAGTCCCCACAGCCGTGGGCCACGTTCCACGCAGGACGCTGTACCAACACAGAGGTCTCACGCCTATAATCCTAGCTACTCAGGATGCTGAGACCTGAGGACCCTGGTTCAAAGCCAGCCTGGACAGACAGGAAAGTCTATGAGACTCATCTCCACTTAACCACCAAAAAGCTAGACATGGAGGTGCAGCTCGAACACCATCCTCGAGCAGAAAAAGCCACTCAAGAGCATGAGGCAGTCGGGCACTGGTGGCTCACACCTGTAACCCGAGCTCCTTAGGAGGCTGAGATCTGAGGATCATGGTTCAAAGCCAGCCGGGGCAGGAAAGCCCGTGAGACTCTTATCTCCAATAAACCACCAGAAAACTGGAAATGGAGCTGTGGCTCAAGTGGTAGAGCACTAGCCTTGAGCTGAAGAGCTGAGGGAGAGTGCCCAGGCCCAGAGTTCAGGCCCCACGACCGACAAAAAAAAAAAAAAAAAAGAGGTCCTGAGGTCAAACCCCAACACACACACACACACACACACACACACACACACACACACACACACACACACACATGCATACACACACACACACACACACACACACCTAGGATCATGTGAAGGCAGCCACAGTGAATGACCATACTGCCTTCTGGCTGAGGATCATGGACGAGTTAACCAGTTTCCCAGTTCTGTCAGCATCCCGTTCACACACGTCACATTCCCCAGCTAGGGTGCACAAGGCGCAGTGATCTTCCCAGGTTTTAAACACTGCCTAACCCTAGGCCTCAATGTCCTCTTCTTTCCCTTGAAGACATGACCACACCTTCCCTCGGCTTCTGCGGTGCCCACAGACCTCCGTCCATCCCTCTTTGGAATGTTTTCTTCTGGCCACATTTCCTATCTCCTCCCGAATGTGGGGTCCTGCATCTTCACTTCAGTGCGTTTAAGTGAGACTTTTTATTCCCCGCCGCCTCCCAAGCTTTCTATTTTCACTGAAAATATGTTTTTGTATTACATTCATCAGTTCTAGAAAATTCCCAGCCCTTGCATTTCAAATACTGTCCTTTGTCCCCAGCTCCTTCTTCTGGGAGGACACACTTCATCTTCCTCTTTGTCTTTCCGTTTACTCCTGCTACGTTCAGCTGTGTTTCCGCTGGCGTTAAATCCATGCACCGAGCTTCTGAATTCAGCATTAAACACATGCCGCTCGTGGTTTGGGTTCATGGAGCCGCTCCTCACACTCTTCACCAGGTCCTTGGCCCTTCGCAGCACCCTAGCACCCACACCTATTCTGAGCTTACTTTTAGGAACTCAGCAGTGAAAGTGTTCAGAGCAGGTGGTAAGAACGGGCACAGAGATCTGCCCTGGGGCCACATCTTTCCAGAACTTTCTGCATATTTCAGCACAGCTCAAAACCAATACAAACTTCTGTACAGACCTCAGGTCTGGGGCTGCCTTTGTGAGCGGTTCATCATGACCAGGTGGGAGCGTCAAGCCCGCTGCCTCCGGATCACTCCCTCCGAAGCCTGGCTGGAGCCCTAATGCTCAGGCTTCTTTCTACCCCTGGATTTTCCTGGGGTGTCATTAACTCTTCCAGTATAAGGGAGGGTTAGTTTCTATTGTCTGCAGTTTGCTGTCCAACATGGAAACTATAACTGTTTGGCTATTTGGGCACTTGAAATGTAATCAGTCAAAGCTAAGATAAACTACATGTGTAAAATACACATTGAGTTTTGCAGACTTGGGACAAAAATAAAATAAAATGGGCAACGATTCATTAATAACTTTTTTTGGGGGGGGTCCGGTTGTGGGGCCTGAACTCTGGGCCTGGGGACTGTCCCTCAGCTCTTCAGCTCAAGGCTAGCGCTCTACCACTTGAGCCACAGCGCCACTTCCAGCTTTTTGCTTTTTGCTTATGTGGTGCTGAGGAATCGAACCCAGGGCCTCAGGCATGCAAGGCAAGCACTCTACCACTGAGCCACCTTCCCAGCCCCTCATTAATAACTTTGTTAACTAGACGTATTTTGAGATAATGCTATGAATAGATGTGCATATGTTAGGAATAGATACAATATTAGAATTCATTTGCATTTCTTTGGATTTCTGAATGTGGCTATCAACAAACTGGAATGAAAATAACACACGTGAGTCTCCTTGCAGCTGTGCCAATGCCACGCTTCTTGGTGCCATTACAAGGACCCTTGATGCGCCACTCCTGTACCTGTGGCCGGCCTCTGTGCCAAACTCACCAACCCACTGCTCATATGCGGGCACTTCCTCCTGCACTGTAACAGTAGCAGTCTGTTATGGGACCTGCTGCCCGCCATTCGGTAGATGCACCAAGAAGGAAATGGATACCAGTTTCCGTGGGTGACCCCATGCCCTTGTCTTCTGGAAGCACACCCACCTTTCCTGCCTTCCCTCCTCTCTTAGCAGGGATCTTTCTGCGAGCAAACACCTGTACCCTTTGATTCTGCTGCCTGGGGAGGGGAGGAGCCTCTGGGACTGGTCAGTTTGCGAGGTTAACAGAGTGCTCATCCTGGGCCTGGCTGTGCGCTTCTTCATGCGAGACTTTTGCCGCACCCAGGAGCTGCTGCCCTGGGCCAGCTCTGCCTGGGACCCACTGGGCCAGTCTGCCCTGCCGGGAGCTTCGCTAGCAGACTGGGGTTTGGTCGCCTTCAGCAGGGAAGGGGTGGGAAGTCTCAGCCACCGTCTTCGTGCCTTTGTGGAACTTCTCCTGTTATCTGCAAAGATAGCTGCAAAGGGTGCTTTTCCTGGGCCCCCGGGGGGGGGTGCCAGCGAGCATGTTATTCTTTTCTCCAAAACAGGGCAGAAATTTAATTTAACCACACCAGAAACATTATTCAAAGCTTGAAGCAAATTTCTCAGCCCAAAGCCAAGTTACGAGGTAACTTGAGGCAAGGCAGCCGTGGCCATTTGCAGGGTAAGATGTCTTTCCAAGTAGGACAACTGGACAGCAATGCCAGCTGGATCGGAAAGTCCTTTCGAGCAAAGCTTCCTCGGGTAGAGCGTGCGCTGAGGCGGCTGCTCTCCCTCCGAGCTCACAAGCCCCAGGGACGGACAGTGGCCTTGGGACATGCAGAACCACTGGCTTATTCTGCAGCTCCAAGCATCTCCGGAGTCACCTGACACACTCACGCCACACAGTGGCAAGAGAACTCAAGTGGCCCAGGCATGCCTCCGCCAGCCAAACATCCCTGAAGAGCAGGCATTCTAGGAAAGCCATTCTCTGGCGCTGATCTCCACGACCCAAGCCTAGAAAGCAGAGCCGCACAGGTTGCGAAGCTCTCCCTCAGGGCTCATGAGCACCGGCGTGGCTCTCGCTCCCGACTGGCCTGCCTGGGGCAGGAAGGGCAGCCGATCGAGCCGCAGGTCCAGCCTCCAGCACCTGCCAGCCAGCCAAGTGTCCAGTGCGAAAGCTTTCAACGTTCACACCACTTCCTTTTATTTTCAGCTGGGTTTATGCGCTTACTTATCTTTAAGTAGTTGTGCAGAGGAATTGCCATTTAACAGGCCTGTTTAGATTCACGCTAGCTTCTATGCTCCCCCAGATATTTTGAGATCGTTAAAGTTCCTCTTACACACCCGCCAGGCAGCTCACTCACAGGGATTCGTGACCCATGCAGAGCGGCTCTGAGAGCCCTGAAAGGGTCAGGAGTGGAGCACGAACATAACTCACGGGACCTCACTCCATCCACAGTTACGAACTGAGAGACAGTCCTGACTCTGTCTGAGGTGGTCTGGCTCATCGCGGGAGGGCTCTGTAGTTCTAGGAGAAAACAAAAGTTGCGGGAGGACATTGTAAGCAGGACCACCCCGGTGACCGAGTGTGGAGTCTTCGTCGATGTGTGCAGGGATAAGAATGCAGAGCCAGGTCTGGTGGTACATGCCTGTAATTCCCCAGCACTCGTGTGACCACAGCAAGCATCTCCCAGCCTCCACGATGACAACGGCACCCGTCGGGCTCACGGATGCCAGCCCTTCTTCCTGAGGCACAGGGCACAGGGCACATGGTTCATTCCCCGGCCCACACTCTGCAGGCCAGGGGTTCATTCCCTGGCCCACACTCTGCAGACCCGACGTTTCCATCTCTGAGGCCCGATGCCAACTTTCTCTGGATCTCTGCGGACATCTCTTTTGCCTCAGACCTATGCAGATATCTTCACATCCTCTCTGCTCTTGACACCAGCAGCTATTTTGCAGTAGTGCTTAGGGGTGGGGTGGGGGAGGAAGGGATGTCTGGAAGGACAGCGGACGGCCACGCCCCTTCAGCTCAGGGCCGCCATGCACCAGCACCAGACACAATATCTGCAGTAGTGGAGCAGTTTATCTGGGCCTGAAAATGCACTGAGGCGTGGTCTTGGTTTCCCCACTCCACTCTCAACAGAATGAAAATCCTCATGGACTGAGCAGTCTCGAGCAGCTCCTTAGTTCTTCTCTTTCCATGGGTGTGTTTTTAGTATTTTCTCTCCTATCTTGAATAGTTTTCTTTTTGGGAGGTATACAGATGAGCCTGACTTATGATGGTCTGTTTGACCTTTGACTCCTCGTCGTGACAATGACATAGAAAACAGTGGCGGACACAGCAGTAGGCAGAGCCATGATGGAATGCTGGATTTGGATCTTCTCTTCGCTGGCCCTTGTGCCGAAGCTGACTGACTGTGCCGGGCTGTTCCATCGGCTGCCACTGGCGTATGGAGCGACACTCTGTCCGCAGTGTGCTATGGGGCTATGTGCTGTCTCCAAGGTGACCCCGCCAGGCCAGGATGTCCCAGACACAGTCAGTGCTCTTCTCTCTTGTGAGATTTCCCACTAAAGAGGGGTTTACTGGGACATAACCTGCTGGAAGTTGAGGAGCACTGAGATGTGTTTTCTGTCTCTTCTTTCCATAGCTCATCTTCAATCTCTTGTATATTATTCTTCCCTTGCTCTTTTTGTTTTATTTTTTTGTTTCCATTTCCCAGAGTTCATTTCAATAAACATTATTGTATATGATCAGAGGCATATAGGCTTGTTTTATATTTGCAAATATTTCTAGCTGGGTGCCAGGAGCTAAACATTTAAATCCTAGCTAGTCAGGAGGCTGAGATCAAAGAATCAAGGCTTGAAGCCAGCCCTGGCAGACAAACCTCAGACTCTTATCTCCAATTAACCAAGAAAAAGCTAAAAGAGAAAGTATGACTTAAGTGGTAGAGAGTTGAATGAAAAAGCTATGGGAGAGTGCAAGGCCCTAAGTTCAGTCCCAGTAATAGTGCACATGCGCACACAAACATGCACACATGTGCACACATGAATGCATGCAATTCCTTTAACTCCTTTGTAACAAAGAAATGGAATATATTTGTACTTTGCAAACAGGCTTACCAAAAGGTTTTATGCTTTCTTATTCTCAATTTTAAAAATGAAGCAGTAAAAGATTTACATATTCTTTCCTAAATATAACACAAATCTCTAAGTCACTCTGCTTTTGTTTCACTTAGGTATAATACTTTTTTTTTTTCCTGCCAGTCTTGAGGCTTGAACTCAGGGCCTAGGCACTGCCCCTGAACTTCTTTTGCTCAAGGTTAGCACTCTGCCACTTGAGCCACAGTGCCACATCTGGCCTTTTCTGTTTATGTGGTACTGAGGGATAGAACCCAGGGCTTCCTGCATGCTAGACAAGCACTCTACCACTGAGCCACATTCCCAACCCCCACTTAGATATAATCTTAACATGAGTGCACTCTGTGGCAAATGGCTCTAAGTGTGATCATCTTCTCCAGAGACATTTCCACAATGTCTGGGGCTGTTTGAGATTGTCACCCAGGTGACAGCACCAGGATGCTGCTGGCCTCCAGGCACGGGAGTCAGGGAGAGCCCCAAATGTCTACTCTGTTCCCTGCCACTTAGCAACACGCTTCAGGCCTCTGTCCATGAAATGGGTACATGAGGGGTGGAAACAGATGCCTGGTGGTTCGGTCCACATTTGTACCTGGTCCCATCACCTACTGGTGAGGCACACCTCACTGGGTCTCAGTTTCCCCATCTGTCATGACAGATATAGAGTTTACACAAGCTAACACGGGCAAAAGGGACTTAGGACATTGCCTGCATCATTTTCTGCATCATAGCCTTGGTTTCCCTCCCTGGGCTGAGCAGGTAAAGGGGAACAGGGTGGGAGGGGGAAGCGGGGGGGGGGGGCGACCTAGAACTTGTTTTTTTCAAATGGACACAAGATCACACAGCTTGCTAAGGGAAAAAGAACTCACACATGTCATCCAAGATTCTAAATTTGAATTCTAGAAAACCCTCGAGGCAGCTAACGGCAGAACTGCTGCAGCTATATTTGTGGCTGTCTATAGAATATATATAAGCCCTGGGTCAGTGTTTGAAATTCACCATGCATGTGGGGCAGAGGACCTACATTCCTCCTGAGCAATTTTTCCCTGGCTTATTACAGAATGAACATCTGGGTAGAGCAGACATAACTGATTATGCAGGTTTTAAAAGGCCTGGTTTGTTAATAACAGAGACAGGGCTGGCTTCTTAGTCTTTCCTACACAAACAACACATAGCAGCACGCATCACCCCTGCACTTCCCGACTCCACACTGTTTCTGGCCATACCCTCCCACCTGCCGTTCCTTCTCTGCTCAAACCGCGAGCCAGCTGCTAGTGTATTAGTAGTTAAGTGCCTCTGTTTGCTTCATATTACCCAGTGATCTAATCAAACACTAACACACACACACACTGCTGCAAACAGAATTTTATCAGCATGGTTACATGTGCACGTATAACCCTCCACACAGCATAACACTGATCTTCACAGGGCCTGGCTGATAGATGCCCACACTAGCCCCTGGAAGGCAGTGGCAGGCTGAGGGCCTCACCATCCTCCCAATTGGATGTGTCCTACCCCACCCCCCCACCCCTAGGCCCCCAACACAGCACCAATGCCTAAGTTTCTGCCCCTCAGCCCCCAGGGTACCAGCATGTCCCTCAAGTCTCCCAGAGCCACAGACTCCATCGAACACAAGTGGGGCAATGCAAGGACAGAGAAAAGGAACAGGAAAAAGGTTTTAGCTAAGAGATCTCACTTTGCATTGGGAGAATCAGGGCACAAAGGGAAGGAAGGATGAAGGATGGAGGCAATAGGGGAAAAAGTTAAGAAATCTAGCCTAAGCTTAGGGATTCTTACACACACACACACACACAAATACCAAAAGTAAATAAATAAATAAATAAAGCAACCAAACACATAACTACCCCTATGACCCAGCCATAGCACTCTTGGACATTTTATCCAGAACATTACAAGTCAGGATACCATAAAGGCATTTGCGCAACCATGTTCACTGCTGCTCCATTCACTATAGCCATGTTATGGAAACAGCCCAGATGCCCTTCAATGAATGAATGGATCAAGAAAACGTGGTGCATTAATGCAATGGAATTTTACTGATCCATCAAGAAGAATTACAACATGTCATTTGCAAGGAAATGGATGGACCTGGAAAAACCATGTTAAGTGAAGTTAAGTCAGGCTCAGAGAGACCGACACCTGTTTTCTCCCCTATGCAGAAGTTAGATCCAAGTTATCAATATATATATATATATATATGAGACCACATAAAGGGTGATATGCATATATACATAACCTTATTGTCTAATGTGTGGTACCCAGAAGAGAGGATGGCAATAGTGTATCGCCTTTGAACAACAAATTTATATTAACCACATGAAGACCAGGAAGTTGAACCATGCTGTGAGAGGAAGGGGGAGGCAAAGGGGAGGGAGGGCGGGCAGACACCGAGGAGGAGAAGATGGCCAACGCAGCCATATTCCCAATGTCATGTGTGAAAATGAGCCAGGTGACTAGTGGGGTTGGGGACGGGGAGGGGAGAGGAAAGGGGGGATAATAGAAGAGGTGACACGGATCAAGGCCACTGTGCTCTCCAATCAGTGTGTTGAATCAAAACCCTTTTGTGAAACTACCTGAAGACAATTTACTTTTTTTTAATCTAAAAAAACCCCAATTCTAGCCTAGTCCTGAGGCCCAGCCGGGCAAGTGAGACTTGGTAGCATCCATGAGAAAACCGGGTAGAAGAGCGTCAAAGCTGACGCCAACATGATTTACCACTCACGCTGAGCCCAGTAGTTAGTGTTTTTAATATTTTAAGTTCAAGTCCATGTGCCAATGACTCCACAAAGGGATTTACAAGCCAGAAAATATCGGAATGACATAGTGAATGGCTGGTTGTCTACTCAGTTTTATCTTAAATAATAGGCCACTTTATCTCCAGAAAACTGTGGAAAGGTCCTAATTATCTGTAGGAAGCCAGCCCTGAATGCATCCCCCTCTCTCCATCTCTGTCCAGTGTGTAACAGATCTGGCCTGGACATGGGGGACCTCGAATGTGTCCAAGGCATAGGCCATGGGCCCCTCACTCACCCCTGATAAAGAGCCAGGTCCCACTGAGGACCACGCTGTTCCTGGAGATCTTGAGCCATTAGGTACGTCACAACCACGTGATTCTGGTTTCTGAGGAGTTGCTCTACTTGGTAACACTTCCTTCTTCGTCCAGACTCATAAGCACAGGCTGCGCTGTGGCCTCCTTTCAGAAGAACCAGTGTCTATCATAGCTTAGGTTGCTGCTGGCCCAGGGCCAACCCATGAGCTTGGATGACGGTGATGGTCCCATGTTTGCCAGCATCAGCAACTGCCAGACACCCTGCTGGGACAGCAGCTTAGCCCAAGAGGGGGTCATAAACCAAGCAGCGAGACTCAGGTCTTTTCTGGAGAAAATGAGCCTCAGAGGAGGGGCTGGAACTTTGCCAGGCAGATGGCAATTCTGGGCCTAATCAGATCAGAAGGTTAAGAAGTCATCAATGACAAATGACAATTTCCCTTGGGACTGGACTAATGAGCATCACCTCCAGAGAGATGTGAAAGTACTCCAAGAGAAGGAAATTACAGGAACCAACTGACTTTTTTTTAGTCTTATTTTTACTCAAAGAGCCCTTCAGTTAAAAATAGAGCACAGAAAAATGAAAGTCATTTATAAAAACCAGGAGAGAGTTTTTCTGTTTCTCTTATTGGTGGCTTCTGGTTTCCAAGGCCGCCACGTGGTCCTGCCAGGAGGTGCCTGCGGCTCTCTTGCAGGCCTTGGGTCCAGGGAGCAGCCCTGGGATCTAGCTTCATCCTAACAAGTCTAATAGGCTGCCAGGCTTGAGACACAAGTACCCCCACAAGGATAGGGCCCATGTAGGCAGAAGTGTGGGGAAATTAGCTAGATGCTAGCCACTATTCACTCAGTCTTCTTCCTTTTCAGAGCTCTTACTCGGCTCATTCACATAGCTTACATTCCCTGCTCCTTCCTCCAGGAAGCTCACCTGACCTGGAAGTCAAGGCCAGGTGGCTGACCCAGGGCTCCACGCCTCCCCGCCGCCGCTGATAGCTGCATGCATGGACTAGCTGCTGCCTCAAAATGTAATGACTAGCTGGTGCCAGTGGCTCGTGCCTAGCTGTAATCCTAGCTTTTCAGGAAGCTGAGATCTGAGGATTGTGGTTTGAGGCCAGCCCAGACAGACTATTATCTGCAGTTAACCAACAAAAAGCTGGAAGTGGGGGTGTGGCTCTTTGAGTGAAAAGGTTAAGACACTGGGCCCAGACCCTGAGCTAAGCCTTGACACAGGCTCACGCATGCATGCACGCACGCGCGCGCACACACACACACACACACACACACACACACACACACACTTGTGCCAGCATCTCAGGTCAGTAGTTCACACTGACCCAGCTTAGCCCTGGGCTCTGGGCTGGGTGCTGGGGCTGTACAGTTAGGCTATCACCGAGGGGACGGAGGCGGGCAGTTAGAGCCTCTTTGTAAGGCCTCCCTGAGCGCTCAGGTGCTCTGGTCAGTGAAGGTCTAGGCGGCTGTCTTCCCCTAGAAGGAGTGGAGACAGAGGCGGGAGAGGAAAAGCCAGACAGGGGTGATGCGTGGCGGCTGGGCCACATAGCATCGTCCACGCCACTTGACTGAACAGAGGAGTGTGGCTGAGAGTTGGTGGTTAGGCTTCCTTTGTGGTAGACTGTCAGAGTCACATTTAACCACATTTAATCCTCCACAGATCGCACTTTCCAAAGATCCAGGGACATTCCTAGAATGCTGCCCGTCTCTGTGGGGAGGGGGCTGGTGGCTGCTCAGGGGACCGGCCTCGCTTGTGTGGGACAGGCAAACCCGGGCCGAGCCCGCCTGGCTGCACAGGCAGTGCCCTCGGCCCAAACCTCGCTCAGCTGGAGAAGGCCTCTGCCCGAGGTGTCACCAACTGAGGTCCCGGCCACCAGCTGCCAGCCCAGGGGGTAAAGGCACCTCCTTCTGAGGCCTGGAAAAGAGGGCTCCTGGGGCACACGTGCGCCGTGCCACAGACCTGTCCAGAACCCGGGGCAAAACACACTGTGTAACCCCAACCCGTTCTCATTATGGTTACCTTCTAGGGTCTCTCTACCTCTCCCTCCTCTAGAAGACTGTGAGTCTTCTGGAACATTTGGCTATGTCTACTCATTGATATCAGGCCATCACTGAGCGCAGTCTTTGGCCTGTGATACGTGCTTAACAATGTGTGTGTGTGCTGGTACTGGGGCTTGAACTCATGGCCTCATACTCTCACTAGGCTCTTTCTGCTCAAGGCTGGTGCTCTTATCTACCACTTCTTGAGCCATACCTTCTCTTCCAGCTTTTTGGTGGTTAAATGGAGATAAGAGTCTCAGAGACTGGGCTCACTTTGAACCATAATCCTCAGATCTCAGCCTCCTGAATAGCTAGGATTACAGGTATGAGCCACTAGGGGCTGGCTGTTTGTTTTCTTTTTAACCCTGCCCTTCTTTGCCTGAATTTGACACAAGCAGCATTTGTGCTGCTGCACCTGTATACACACACACACACACACACACACACACACACACACACACACACACACACACACTCTGCATACCATTAACATAAACAAATAGCTATGCCGATGGGAAAATGAAGCTGAACTCAAAGCCACAGAGACAAGATGATTGCTGAGTGTCAGTTGTTACAATTTTAGCCTTCTCTTGAGCACACTTGACCTTCTCAATTCTAAATACAAGCCAGGAAGATGTGTTTAAACTTACTGTTTTTTTCTCAGCTGCATTCGGAGGAGTGAAATATCTTGACCCTTTACATTCATGTACATGATGGAGACTTTCTGTTTATCAATCAGTTTGTCTTAGCTTCTAAATAAATGCAAAGCAGAAGTTCAACACCTCTGAAATTTGGAGAGATGGTCTTGAGTCAGTCTGGATAAAATTTTGCCTATTGAAATTGCGTTTTCCAAATGTCCTTCTATCAGTCCAGTGATTTGTTATTTCATTGGTTTAACAGTGATGAATGCCTCCAGTTAATATTCCTGGGTCTTGTCCATGTCTGGGTACTGTCCCTTGGCTTTTTCGCTCAAGGCTAGCACTCTACCACTGGAGCCACAGCTCCACTTCCAGCTTTTGGGTGGTTAATTGGCAAAAAGAGGCTCATAATTTTCCTGCCCAGGCTGACTTTGAACTACAATCCTCACTCGGATCTCAGCCTCAAGAGAGCCCCCCATCTCTCATCAAGAGCCACCAACTCTCTGAGAAAACTGAATTTTTAACTGGCTGAACTACTTGAACATAAATACTTCAGTCCGTACTTAAATTTCCCACCCAGATCTGCCTTTTCAATCATGCTCGTCCTCCAGCTCCAGATAATTATCTAGAAACAGCACTCATTCTCATTATCTCATGATTAAGTTTAATTTCCCTAAATTTTACAAATGCTAATTAAATCTTACAAGGCAAACAGAATGCCAATCAAAGCTGTCAGCAGCAGCAGCAGCAAAAAAACAAAAAAAAACCCAAACGCCCCTCAACTTCCAAGAATTTAAACGGTCCCCTGTGCCAAGCCTGGTGACACACTGATATGATTAGGAGAGGAGCCGGAAGCTCTTTCCCAGATCTCAACTCACTTTTAGGAAAGCAGAGCTTCAAACAACTCTTCATGCCCCACCCCCTTTTCCCCTTGGTGCTGCTTTATAATTATTATTGAGTCAGCTATAAAAATAATTTTAGTTGTGGTTAAAAAAAAAAAAAGAACAAGAAGAAAATGAAGAGAGTCACTCCTAAACCAGGGAAGATTTTCAAACTTCAAAGCCAACTGGAAGCCGGGCACTGGTGGCTCATCCAGGGGGCTGAGATCTAGGGATCAAGTCCTTTGGGTTTCTGTTTGTTTTGCTGTTCCCGGGGCTTGGTCTCAGGGCCTGGGCATTGCCCCTGAGCTTTTGTGCTCAAGGGTAGCACTCTACCACTTAAGCCACAATGCCACTTCTGGCTTTTTTGGTGGTTAATTGAAGACAATCTCAAGGACTTAGGGGGAGGGGCGGTGCTTTGACTTTTGATCCTCAGATCTCAGCCTCCTGGGTAGCTAGGATGACAGGGGTGAGCCACTGGTGGCCTGGCTATCCTTTGGTTCTTAAGACTCAATCAACCCACACAGCAGACACAACAGGCTAAAGTTAATTTCCTTCTTGTAACAGCCACATAATTTAGGCTAAAACTCAATAAAGCACATGAATACCGCATCTCCTTAGCCCAGGGGTTCTCTTAAAACAGTAAAACAACAACAACATCCCTGCAATGAACTAGAGTAAGAAATGAGCTCTCGCTCACCACTTAAGAGCTCCAAAGTTCATAGCTGCAGAGAAATAAAACTGAGAAAGGCGGGGGGGGAAACAGAAAAGTTGATGTGTTCAAAAAAATAATTACTTCCGGCAATTGACTCAAAGAATCATTTTCTAAGTATTTCCATATGTCAGAATAAAACCTGACTTGGATCCCACGCACTCATGGTTTGCATCCGCTCAAGTGGAGGCCAGGGTGGCACGTGCGGCTGTACAATGGGAAAGAACCGTGAAGCCGGAGGCAGCACCACGGAAGCCCGGGCCAGCGCGGGCCACGCAAGCCCCACCAGGGCCTCCTGGGGAAGCCTGGGGACAGGGACTCACGAACGCATCCAGGATGCAGAAATGCACCCCAAATGGAGGGAAATGGTGAGGAAGATGTCTGCTCTCCCCAGGATCTTGGGAGAGGAGCTGAGCAGAAAGCCATACGCAGAAACCCAAAGACGCAGCCCGACGCAGCGGCGTGCGCGTGTAATCCCAGCACTCTCGCCTGTATGGGCGGGACAATCATGAATTTGAGGCCTCCTGGCTCTCATAGTGAAACTCGGTCTTTAAAAAGCAAACAAAGAAATAAAATAAAATGGACAGTAAAGGAAAGAAGACAAGGGGGGAAAAGAAAGAAAAGATAAACTCCAGACTGCCCCAGGTCAGTGTCCCAGTGTCCTCTGCTAGACTGCAATTGCCTGAGCTCTCCTGTCCGTGTCTCCAGAGCGCGATGGAACTGACACAGTCCGGCCCACAGGCCCGGAGAAAATGGCCTAACCGCCACTCGTTGACAAGCCGGAGAAAATGGCCTAACCGCCACTCGTTTACAAGGCAAGCTTTGCCTCCTCCCCAGAAAAATGGGTCGCAAACCAACCTATAGAATGTGTGAATAGTCCTCCCAAAGACAAGGGGGTGCTTTGTTCTCTTCCTTCTACTCAGCCCAGAGCCGGAGGCTGTAGTGAGGGCTCGGGCAGGCCACAGCCAGAGGGCTGAGCCACCTGGAGGATGTGGGCCATCTTCGGGGGAGCAAAACTCCACCTCTGCTCTTGGTCTAGGCTCCTGGGGGTCAGAGGTCACAGCCTGCCTGGGCTTTCAGGTAGGGACTGAAATCCTAAATGTATCCTCACCTGTGTGCCTGGCTCCTAGAACAGATTCTCAACAAATGGTGAATGAATGAATCAAACAAGGCCTACATACAGATGGCAGGTGGAGACCAGAAAACTCCAAGGTTATAGCAAGGACTCAAGAGAGCCAGTCAGAAGGTGGAGCTTGAAGCCAAGGCCAGCACTGAGGACTGTCCCAGCATGGAGGGCCTGCACACACAGACTCCATCTGCCTGGAGTCATGTCTAGACTGTCCTAAGCTTTCTCTACTGGAAGCTAACAGTTCCATCTCTCTCTCTCTCTCTCTCTCTCTCTCTCTCTCTCTCTCTCTCTCTCTGTTTTTTAAAACCTTATTATTTACTTTATTGTTATTATAAAGGTGATATACAGAGGGATTACAATTACATAAGTCAGGTAATGAATACATTTCCTTTAGTACAGTGTCATACAGTTCCATTTCAAGTCTCAGACAAGCTTCAAAGACTTAATTATCAGGCCAGCAGGAGGGCAGGAAAGTGCTCTCTGCCCCCGCTGGCTGTCAGAGCCTCGGGAAAGAGTCTGCAAGAAGAATATAGCCAGGTGCTGGTGGCAGGGGCTCAGGCCTGGAATCCCAGCTGCCCAGAAGGCTGACATCTTAGCATTGTGGTTCAAAGCTAGCCCAGGCAGGAAAGTCCACGAGACATTGCCAATTAACCAGCAAAAAGCTGGAAGTCAAGCTGTAGTTTAAGTGGTATAGTACCAGCCTTGAACAAAAAAAGCTAAGGGAAAAGGGTGACATCCAAAAAAAAGTGTACTAGCTGGGTGTTGGTGGCTCATGCCTATAATCCTAACTACTCAGGAGGCTGAGATCTGAGAACTGTGATTCAAAGCCAGCCCAGGCAGGAAACTCCATGAGACTCTTATCTCCAATTAACCAACAGAAAATCAGAAGTGGTGCTGTGGCTCAAGTGGTAGAGCACTTGCCTTGAGCTGAAGAGCTGAGGGATAGTGCCCAGGTCCAGAGTTCAAGCTCCATGAATGACAAAAGAAGAAGAAGAAGAAGAAGGAGAAGGAGAAGGAGAAGGAGAAGGAGAAGGAGAAGGAGAAGGAGAAGGAGAAGGGAAGAAGAAGAAGAAGAGGAGGAGGAGGAGGAGGAGGACTCGACCTGACTTATGTAACTATAACCCTTCATTATAACAATATAAAAAAATTTAAGGGATGACAGTGCACAGCTCTGAAGGAATAAAGTCAAAATAGAATTAGAGAATAGCAGCTCAGGGTTCCATGAAAACAGAAACAAATGTGTCATGAAGATGACACATGCAAGGAACTGCAGGTCACCTTGGACTGGGTTTGGCTAAAATGCAGGTGAAACTGGAAAAGGTATCTTCAACTACCAAAGGAATTCATGAACTAGAAAACTGTCATTATGGGGAGCGCAGATGGCCTCCTCCATTCCGCACCCATTCCACCACCCATTCCTGAGGTCTGCCTCCAGCTCTGCCTCCAGCTCTGCCTCCTCCTGCCCACGGTGGCTGCAGAGCTAGCGCACACGGCTGACCGAGACCCGTCCCTCAGCGACTGGTCCCTGTGGCCGCACCAGCCCCGCGTGGAGGGCAGGAGGCAGCTCCCACGGGAGAGCGCGCTGTGTGAGACACGCCACCGGGGCTGGGATGACTCACAGACCTCCACCTGTGCTTGCCAACTGCACCAACAGAGCCAGGCTCCAGCAATGGCCTCTCCCCTGACCCCAGCCCCCGCCACCTGCTGTGCAGCTCCCACGCTCCGGAGCGGAGACTGAGGGTGCTGCAGGTTTACTGTACATTACATCCTCATGGTTGTGGAGAAAACCCTACGTCCATGTTCTTGCTTCATACCTGAGTCACACCCCCAAAACGTCTATGTACATTTTGGGGAGTATATATTAGTTCTGTCATTGTAGCTGCTTTACATGCTGGGGGGGGGAAAGGTTCGGTATCTGAAAATGAAATCTCCCCCAAACACTGCCACTGCTTCCACAATGAGGACACGGGAGGGCAATCAAAAGCTCTGCAACCTGGAACTTTCCATTGTGGGGGGCTGTGCGGGTTGTGATGTTGAACAACCAACCGTTTTCAATGATGAAAAAATGCTTCAAAGGAGTGCTCAAAAACAAAACAAAACAAGCTAAGAGAGAGTGCCCAGGCCTTGAGTTCAAGCCCCAGCATCAACACATCAACAAAAAAGGAGCCTTTCACTGCCAGGCCACACTCCCTAAACCTGTTGTCAGCTTTCTTTAGGACTGAGAAAGGATGCCAAAGGTGACACAGACAGCCTTTTCTTTAATGACATTTTTCTCATATAATATTTTAAATACGGACTGAAATCTCTTCCAAGGGACCTCCAGACGTCTCCTCTCTGCAGACTGGAGTACCCTTTTCATTCTTCTTAATAAACGAGTCTTCGCCGTTTGACAAGAGGCACTAATCATCCTATTTAACCACTCCTACATAACCCACAGCCCTGCATTGCTTCTAACCAGTTGTTTGGTTTGTACATGTCTTCTAGAATTAGATTTCCGCCCATCCGTGGGTTGCTCGTTTCCACGTGCCAATGGGCTGCTCCTGATGACTCCGGAGCCCGCTGGTCTCACAGCCCTGCTGCGCGCTCGGCTTCTCTGCTCTCCCCTGCAGGACTCCTGGTGGCCTCACCCGGTGGGACAGGGACCTGGTGCGCCCCTCTGCCAGCAAGACGACCATGTGGCATGGCTGTTCCCCAGCCTCGCGCAGGTCAACGCTGTGCTCCAAGTTCCTAGTAAGTAGCTGGCTGCCTGTCATCCTAGCTACTCAGGGGGCTGAGATCTGGGCATCGCCGTTCAGAGGTAGCTTGGGTGGAAAAAGTCCATGAGACTCTTATCTCCATGAACCGCCAAAAAGCTAGTAGGGGAGCTGTGGCTCAAGTGGTAGAGTCCCTTGAGTGAACAAAAGAAGGGACAGTGTCCAGGACTAGCAACAAAAAATAACAATAAAAGAAAATAAATAAATCCTAACAAGCTCTGTTGAGCCTCAAACATCCTAATCTAGTCTTCATGTCCTGGCATCCTGCCTGCTCCTGGAAATGCTGGCATTGGCCCACTAGAACCACCCGGAAGATCGCTTCCCTCCCTCTCAAGAAGGAACCAAGAACAAAAGCCTGGGCCTCAGCGGGAGCTCGGGGTCTGCACGTCGCGCACGCCACGTCTCACGCCACGCGGTCAGTGCACGTGGGCAGATGCACCCTTGCTTATTCTGCCAGCGTCGCCTCCCAATCCACACCTCAAACTCGGGACACCGGACAAACCACACTCATCTCTGAGGGCAAGCCAGGCTTTTCCCCCACACCCTCCCACGAGGAGCCGCCAACTGCCGGGGTCCGGGAGCCCGAGGTGGTCTGGGTCGCCACGCTCCGCCGCTGTCTATGGCTCCTCTGCCAGTTACAGGGATAAAGAAAAACAAACAAACAAGAAAGCCATTCAGCCAGGGCCGCAGGCAGGCGGCGGCCGCACGCCTCCCCTCGCTGCCTTCACAAGGCTCCTTCACAGGCCCACAAAGACGCCTGTCACATTCCTAGACCCGAGTGCGATTGGCGATGTCTCCGCTTCAGAGTCCAGACCCCACGCGGGGGTTGCGAGCTGGGTGGAAAATAAACGATGGGGCCAAGGGTATCAGGGCCCCACGCTCGTTAGCCACAGCCCCAGGCTGGTTGGTCCCGAAGCCCGTGTCCTCCGCAAGCATCTCTCTGGCTGCAGGAGGGCAGGTGGCCTCGGCCAGGACCCCCCCCCCCCCCCCCCCGGTGCTCAGGTTCCATCTCAGACAGGGTGACGCTCACACCACCATCGCTCACCGGCTGCCCGCGGCTTTCTTCACACAGAACATAAAAGGCGCTTGGCGCACCCTGTCCACTGCGCTATCCTGCCCGCCCAGTGATACACTGACGGTCCCCCTGCTGATGCTGTCCTCCAGACGACCTGGCTCTGCAGCATCCGAGCCGTTCTGCAAGGGATGTCTTCACTCTGGCCCAACTTGGCCACCCATGTGGGGACAGATGTGAGCAGATGTGGGGACAGGAAAGGATGAGAGATGGTGTTCCTCTGCTTGGGAGCCAAGGCAGGTAGCAGAGGTCATACATCAGAAATGGACACCCCTCACCCAGTCATCTCTAGGCCCAGTGCTTAATTAAGCCCAAGGATGCAGCAGCAGCAGGTGCTCAGGGACAAGCTCTGGGTGAACTGGGGGGCATGCCTTCAGAACTATTCTTGGGCATCGTGTGGAGGAAGCACCCGATGCAAAGAGCATCTGCTCAGGCCTACTACAACGTTACACGTGCCTTCGCCGGCATCCCAAGCACCCAGTCCTGCTCATGCTCTTCCCCTACAGACGGAAGCCAGAGCAGAAGAAGCCACCTGCAGAAGCAGAAGCGGAAGCGGACTGTCCACCGCATGTCACTGGTGGAGTGACCACCAGTGCTATGTCCTAGTGTCTAGAGAACGGGGAAGGTGAGAACGGGGAAGATGAATCCTGGCTCTGGTGGAGGCTAGCTGGGCTTCAGCCCCTCCTCCCTGCCTCTCTGTCCCCCGAGGGCAGGCCAAGGATGCGCCCTTCTTCACCGTCCAGCTGGCCGTCACCGCTCTCACCCCCGAGACTCTGCCACCCACGAGGCTCACGCGCACGCGTGGTTTAGGAATTTGCCTCGCAGCCCCGTGTCTCCTCCCCATGTTCCACTTGGCTTCAGGGCTGAGGGCGGAGGACTCCTCGTGGCGCCTGCGTGGCTTTGTTAGACCATTGTGATGTGGGAGCAGTCAGACGCAGGCAGCCCTGCAGGTGGCAGACAGGCCTCTTCACAGTCAGGTCATGGATTCTGTGCAATGCCCGGGCCATGCTGGTCACCCTCGCCCACTGACGCAAGCCCTGGGCAGGGCCAGGACAGCCCCCACCCCCGGCCCATGGATGTGGCCCCTAATCCAACACCGCTGCCCTCAGAGTACACACGCATCTGCCCAGGAGGTGAGGACAGACGAGAGCATCCCGGGACTGGGAAAGGGTGCTCACCTCCCCAGGGATGGAGGTTAGGAGCGGTGCTGGCGACTGAGGCTGTGAGGACAGCATCGTGCATGCATGCGTACGTGCATGCGTACATGCGTGTGTGTGTGTGTGTGTGTGTGTGTGTGTGTGTTTTAACGCCCTGGATTCCTTTAGTACAATACTAACAAGCTGTCTTCCTGGGAAACTGCCTTTAGTGAGAGGCACGCTTTGTTCTCTTCTTCAATTCCAAGAAAATGACTGTGGGCATGACCGCAATGCACCAGAACAAATGACATGAAGGGGTCTTCCACCTCCACAAGCCCAGGAATTCTCTGACCCATGCCAGGCCCTGGCTTCCAGAACTCAAATAGAAAAATGACCTTCAAAGTCTAATCATCAGCAAGAGTCAGCCTCCAAAACACACCTTGCTTTTATGATGGTTGAGTTGATACACAACTCCTTTCTGCCAGCAATAACTAGTAGCTGCAGCAACATATGGGGAAGTTCGTATTTATAAACCATTCGAGGATCAGCCACAGAGCTCAGGGTTTCTCAGTGTCACATCTCGTGGCAGAGGGGAGGGCAAGTAGAAAAGGGAAACTCAGCAGTCTTCATGACCATGCTGTGGTCTTTGCCTTAGGATCGCCTACCACTGCCAGAGAATCACTGTAAGACTCAGTTCTCGGCATGTTTCTGAACCCTTTGGTCAGTTCAAAACACTGCTTTGACCTGAGTACCAGTGGATCACGACTATAATCCTAGCCACTTAGGAGGCTGAGAATGGGAAGATCACAATTTAAGGCCAGCCTAACAATGAAGTTCCCAGGACCCCCTTCTCAATCCATAACTGAACACAGTGGCACATGCCTGGCATCCTAAGCAACATGGGGGCTGATGTTGGGAGCATTGCAATTCCAGAAAGATCTATGAGACTCTCTATCAAGGGAGGAGAGCCAAAGTGGTTCACGCTGTCATTCCAGGAGCGATGGGAAACGCAGCAGCCACAGGCAGACCATGGCCCAGGGATGCAACCGGGTAAAAAGTGAGACCCCATCCCAAAAATAACCAGCAAGAAGCATGGCTGGAGCTATCATTCAGTGGCAGAGCACCAGAGTGCAAACCTCAGTACCACCAAAAAGGAAAATGTTAGACCCACACCAGAATCTCCCAAGGTGCCTGCAAATTATGTAAGTACAGGTTTCGATAAAAACACAAGCAACATCGTTTCGTTACATCTGGTTTTGTATCAATGGAAACACTGCTGGAGGAAGAAAGGAATTAAAATGGCCATGTTCATCTCAGCCAGCTCTCTCCTCTTCTTGGACTATGAAAGCTCCTATCTCTTCGCACAGATAGGGCTCCAGGGCCAGCCCACCTCCTGCATTCTCTGCCCTGCTCTGGCGGGTTTGGGGTTGTTCTACAGCAGCCTGAATACTGGGAGATCCAGTCTAGAGTATATGACTAAGAAAATGCATTACATAGTGTTGGATTGAATTATATCCAACAAGCCACAACAAATGGGTTAAATGTATTTTCTTTGACATTTTCCAGTCAGCCTTAGGATTTTACAAACACTGTAATCTAAAACACTCTAGCACAGACATACATGGAAACAATATGGCTTTTAGGATCAGACATCTTTTCATGTTCGATGTTGGAAAAGGGCCTCACAAAGAAGAAGATCTCCATTACCTTCTTTCTTCACAAGTTAATATTCGGAAGTTGAAACGAGTGAGACACACAAAAAAGGTAACCCCGCCACCTGATGCAGTTCACGCTCTACGAGAGAAGGAGGGAAACAAAGACAACCAACAGCCGGCTCCCAGGGCAGACCCTGGAGTCCCTGGGCATGCGGGATGATGATGACACATGGCAGAGACATGGGCCACGCTTTGAGGCCTGTAGCCTGGACCGCCCGGTCTCCCCAGCGGACATTGCCTCGAAAGCAACAGAGACGTGGCTCTGCAGGGGAGAGGCGGGCAGGGCCCACAGCAGCCTCACGACTGCACGAACCTCTGAAGCATTTGTGCCGCCTTCAAAAGCCCAGAGCCCCGTGAGGGGCTGAGCTCCCACCGGGCTACACCGCCCTGCAGAAGATGCCCAGCCCCACCTGGCCTCCTCCTGCCAGGCACCACGGGGAGATCCACTCACCCTGGGTCTTATCAAGCAGCTGGGCAGCTGTGTCCAACAACCAGGCCCACAGAGCGACCCTGCCACCCTACCACACCACGGACGCAGCCTGCAGCCTTCAGACTGGCGCCGTTCCCCCCAGGACCCGGGGAAGACAGCTGTCCTGCCGGACCCCAGAGACAGCTGGGAATCCAACAGCTAGCTCTACCTGCCCCCCGCTGGCTCTCGGGAGCAGCTATGATGAGAAGACTTGTCCTTCTTGGGGAGGGGGGGGGGTGTGGAAGGGGACAGCCAGGTAGTGCCTGTGGCCCAGGCAGCCTTCCCCGGCGTGCTTCCCTTGCCTGGAATGCAGGAAGGCCTGGCCTGTGAAGCTCTGAGGAGCATCTCCATGCCCTGGCATGGGCAGGTGCCCATCAGCGCCCACCCATGCCACATACCTTGCCCTCCCCACCAAGTCTGCAGCAAGCAAATGCATGGGCTCCCTGCCTCACAGCAACCAACGGACCTGTGCCACTTAACAGCAGCATCTCTACCAGTAGAGAAGTCCCAGAAGTCCTCTAGGCCACCCACAGCCATCGCCAATACCTACTGCAGGTGATGAAGGTAACTACTGCACCTACCCAGAACCAAAGCCAGCACAGCTGCCACACAGCCAGGAGAAAGCCTTTAGCATGAAAACAACCCTACCACGCCGGCAGAAGTAAATGATCTGCCAGATGTGCAAATATCAGTACAGGGACACAGAAGCGATGTAAAGTGAGGTAACAGGATAGCACCAGAGAAACATGATAACGCTCCAGCAAGAACCACAAAGAAAAAGAAAGAAGAAAGCAATGGGTAGCCTGAAAATAATTTGAAAAGAAATGATTGTAAGGAAACTGTAAGATACAAGAGATTACAGTCAATTAAGTGAAATTAGGTAAGTAATTCAAGATTTGATTGATAGTTAAGAGACAGAGATTATTTTAAAGAATGTGTCAAGAAAGAACCAAATAGAAATCTTGGCATTAAGGATCTCAATAAACAAATATATAATGTGTGTGTGTGTGTGTGTGCGTGTGCGCGTGTGTGTGTGTGTGTGTGTATGTGTGTGTGTGTGTGTGTGTGTATGTGGTGTTAACAACACACTGGATTAAGCAAAAGAATGAATTTCTTAGCTTTAAAAAATAGCTTTGAGCCAGGCCCTGGTGGTTCAAGCCTGTAATCCTAGTTACTACTCAGGAGGCTGGGCAGGAAAGTTTGTGAGCCTCTTGTCTCCAATTAACCACTAGAAAACAGGAAGTGGAGCTGTGGCTCAAAGTGGTAAAGCTCTAGCTCTAGCAAAAGAGTTCAGGGACAGTGACCAGGATCTGAGTTAAAGCAACAAGACCAGAAAAAAAAAGTCTTTGTAAATAGCTTAGTTAGACAAAAGAAAAAAATAAAATAATAATTTAAAAAGTCATTTTAGCCAGGCACCAGTAATCCTAGGTATTCAGGAGGCTGAGATCTGAGGATTGTGGTTCAAAGCCAGCCCAGGCAGGAAAGTCCATGAGACTCTTATCTCCAATAAACCACCAGAAAACTGGAAGTGGTGCTGTGGCTCAAGTGGTAAGTGCTAGCCCTGAGCTAAACTGCTAAGGGAGAGCACCCAGGCCCAGAGTTCAAGCCCCAGGGCCAACAACAACAACAAAAAGGTTTACAAAACAGCCAGGAAAAGAATTACCAAAATGACAAGAATGTATTATGTGTTTATCAACAATAACTGTGAGTGTAAATCAACTAAATTCTTCAATTAAAAGACTTAGATTAGCTGAATTTTTTAAAAAGATATGTAGTTAAAGACACATACCAACAGAAACTGAAGAAACAAACAAACAACAACAACAATAACAACCCAAAGCTGGCTAGACTAGATAAAGTAGACTTAAGTCAAAAACTGTAAAAAGAGTCAAAGAAAGGGACAGTAGGGGAAAAACAAAGGAGGGGTTTCTATAGGAAATACTCTCATTACCTTACACATGTATTGTAATCCCTCTGTATAGTATCTTTCCAATATAAATATATATATGCATATATGTATGCATATATATATATATATATAAAGTCAAAGAATAACATTCTATAATGATGGAGAGATCAATTAAAAAAGAAGAAGCCTTCACTGTAAATACATATGCCCCGTTTCCGGAGCACTCAATCACATTACTATATCTGAAAGCAGAAATAGTCTTCAATATAAACTTCCTACTTTAATCAATAGACAGATCATCAAAACAAAGCAACCAACAAAGACAACAAAAATACAGAATTAAGCTACACTAAAGATCCAATAGAGCAAAGAGACATTTATAGAACCATCCATTCAATAGCTGCGGATGTCAGCACATAGAACATTCCTCAGGAGAGACACACGTGAAGCTGTAAAACAAGTCTTACTGAGTCTAAAAAAAGCTGGAATCATATCACGTAAGTTCTCTGATGATAATGGAATACAACTAGAAATCTATGAGTGGAACTTTAAAAATGGTACAAATCATGGAAAACAAATGGCATGCTCTTGAATAATCAATGTGGCAATGAAGAAACCAAAGGACATTTAAAATTTTCTTAAAACAAAAACAGAAACACTGTGTACCAAACAAAACCTTTGGATTGAACAAAATCACTATAAAGTGGCAAGTTTATAGAAATAAGTGCCTACATCCAAACAAAAAGAAACTTCAAACAAACAAATGATTCAACTCAAAGATCTCAAAAAACAAGAACAAGTCAAACTAAAATTAATAGAAAATAACAAAGACAACAGCAGAAATAAACAACATAGAGACTTTAAAACCACACTAAAGATAAATTAAAATAACAAGAGTTGGGTTTTTTTTTAAAGAAATGAAAGTCAACAAACTTTAGCTAGACTAACCAAACAAAACAGAGAAGATCTTAATAAATAACATCAGAAATGAAAAAGAAGACATTACAATTGATACCACAGAAATACGAAAGACCATTGGGAGCCGTATGAACACATATATGTCAACTTGGAAAAACAAAAGAAATGACTATACTTCTGTGTACACATAACCTACCAAAACTCAACCATGAGGATGCAGAAAACCTGAATAGACCAATAATAAGCTGAGATTCCTTATTCAATAATAAAAGTACCACAAAAAAGAAAAGCCCAAGACTGAATAGCTTCACGGTTCAATTCTGTCTGTCTCCATCTGTCTGTCTCCGTCTGTCTGTCTCCTTCTGTCTGTCTCTCTCCATATTGGAGGTTGAACCCATGGCCCCACACATGCTAAGCAAGTTCTCTATCACTTGAACCACAGCCGCAGCCCTTCTATGTGCGTTTTTGATTCTGAGATCGAATCTCAACATCTCAGGTACCTGAATGGCATCTGCATCGGGCTGCAAGCTGCTGGGGTTACAGGAATGCATTTCCATGTCTGGTTTTCACTACTGAATTTTGCCAGACTTTTAAAGAAGAATACCATTTCTTTTCAAACTAGTCTCAAAAATCTGTAAAAGAAAACCCTTCCTTTCTAATTCACTTTATGAGGCTGGCCGGCTTTACTCAGATACCAAAAATCAGACCGCACATGGAAAACTATCAAGACAGAAAGCTACAGACCAATAATCCCTGGTGAACATTCTCAACAAATGCAAACAAGTTAAATCTAAGAGCAGGTTTAGAAGACTCTATACTAATGATCAAGTGGGGTTTATCTCAGGGGTGCAGGGATGGGTCAGCATTTGCAAACCAACAAATGTAACACACAGACCACATGGATGGAATAAAGGAGATACAGGAAAAGTGTATGCTAAAATCCAACATTAGGTATAGAATGTATCTCACAAGAAAGTACAAAGATAACCTATAGCTAACATTATACTGATGGGTAGAAGTTGAATTTCTTTCTAAGTCAAGAACAAGACAAGAATGTCCACTTTTCTCTTCTATTTAAGCCAAGAAAGGATGTTTGCAGATTACATGATTTTAGTCCTAGAAAAACCTAAAGACTCTACTAAAAATCTGCTACAATTGATTAACAAATTCAACAAAGATGCAGGATGTAAAACCAACATACAAAAATCAGCACCACTGTTTATACAGCAGTACTGAAACTGCTAAGAAAAACATCAAGAAAGCATTTCCACAATAGCTATAAATAAAATACCTAGGAATAAAGGAAGTGGGTGATCGCTATAATGCAAACATTAAGACATTAACAAAACAAAAGGGAAAGTTAAAGATGGATGTTCCAGAGCTGGCCTACCTGTCCCCCAGGGCTGGAGTTGGGCCTCCAGCACCATCAAAGAAAAGAGAAAATGAGAAGGACAAGATACACACCCTACCCCAAATAGAAAGGCATACCATATCTATGGATTGGAAAAACTGGAGTTGTTGAAATGCCCATACTATTCAAGGTGATCCAGAGATTCAGCACAATTTCTATCAAGTACCAGTCACAGCCTTCACAGAAATAGAAAACCCACTTCTAAGATTTTATAGAACCACAACAGACTCATAATAGCCAAAGCCAGGCTGAGCAAAGGAGCACACATTACAACATCTACCTTCAAAACTGATCACCAAGCTCCAGGAATCAAGACAACATGGTTCTGGTATAAAATCAGACACATAGAACACACAGAACAACAGGACAGAGTAGAGAGTCCAGAAGTAAATACACAACAAAATAATTATTTTTTTAAAAAATCCACATATTTACAGCCAAACTGATTTTGACAAAGGCAGTAAGGGCCTACATTGGGTGAAAGGCAGGCCCCTCAATCAATGGGATTAGAAAAACCAGCTATCCATGGAGAAGAAAGAAACTAGACTCCATTTCATAGCAGATACAAAATTCAACCCAAAATGGATCAAAGGGCTGACCACAAGATCTGAAACTATGAAATGTCTAGAAGGAAACATAGGGGAATACTGCAGGACTTTGTTCTGGACAAAGGTTTTTTTAGATATGATCCCTAAAGCAGAGGCAAAAATCAGAACGTGGCAAAGGGGACTGCACAAGACGCAGAAGTTTGGGCAGAAGGTGCAGCTGCAGAGCGCAGCCCTTGAGCTATGAAAACAATCCCTGTGCCTTTCAGGATAGCTTACAGAGAGATGATTCTGTAATAGATGTTTGAGAGATGAGTATGACAATTATTCTGGCCTGGCATTAATTACATGTTACATACATGTTTCTAAGTGTCACACCACAACCAGGAGTATGAAAAACTATTATATGTTAATTAAAAGCTGAAGCTATAAGCCCAGGTATGGTAGGCCATGCTATAAATCAGAAAGGTGAGGCAGGGGGATCTTGAGTTCAAAGCCACCATGGGCTGCATAGCAAGATCACCAATAAATAAAATAAATCATTTATAAAGAACCAGTTGGATAGGCACAAGGTAACTAACTCATTTGGATCACTGTTTAGTTTGTTTTGATTCAAATTCAAATTCGGTGGCTTATTATAAAGAATTTTAGAAGATATCCATAATTTTGCACTCACAATAATCTAAGGTAACACATTTAAGTTGCTAGCTTGGAGAGCCCATATTTTGATATATTTACAGCCATGTATACATTGTGTGTAGATAGATAGATAGATAGATAGATAGATAGATAGATAGATAGATAGATAGATATAGATATAGATATATAAAACTGCTCACTTTCTACTGTGCATTTTCTACTTCTGAGAACAGCTTGAAGCTTAAGTTGCTTCACCAGCAACAACAAGAAAACACATCTCTACATGTCCCAGTATACCAATTTATCTTTTTAATAGTTGAGACCCAGGACAGTCAAATTAAAACAGCTGTCTCAACAGCTTAGCATAAGCATGTACACGCATGTGCACACACATTTACAAATAAGTGTATATGAAAGTGAAGCTGAGTGGGTGAATGGATTGTATTCATGTCAATTTTCTGGTTGGAATTTCCCACTCCAGTTATATAAGCAGTCACCTCCAGGAGAAACTGGCTGAAGGGTATTAGGGATTTCACTGTATGGATTTTTACCATTGCAAATGAATCTACCATTATTTCAAAAATAAAAAGTTGTGTTAGAAAGTAAGGAAATAGGACAGGTGTGGTAGCTCATGCCTTTAATCCTAACTACACAGAGGTACAGAGATTGAGAAGATGGCAGTTAGAGACCAATAAAATTGTATTCAATAAAAGCCAGGACGTGATGATTTGGGCCTGTTAATTCAACTACTCAGGAAATATAAACAGGAGGATCATCACGTGGCCTGGCCCAGGTAAACACAAGACTCTTTAAAAAAAATAATAAAGCCAACGTATGTAACTGTAACCCCTCTGTACATCACTTTTACAATACAATTTTTTTAAAAGTCAAGGGCTGAGAGGGTGTGGCAGACACCTGCTCAACCAAGCAAGAGGTCCGGAGTTCAAAAGCCAGTACCGCAAAAACAAAACAAAACAACAACAACAAAATCAAAGGCAAGGAAGAAAAGTATATGGTATATTGCTATTTTGTTTTAAATATATACGTATATTCCATCCCAAGCATGGCAGAAAGAAGTGTGTATGTACACATTCTGTCTCCATATGCCCACACAGAGTCCCATGCACGCATGCACACATGCACGTATGCACACAAGCAATAGCATGGCTGCATACTATTTCCCTAAGGAAGACAAAGAAATCACTCACACTGATGGCTTCTGAGCAGTATGCCCTTCTTGCTGTTCAACTTTAGGCATTTCTTACTCAAAAAAAAAAAAACTTTGTTTTTTGAAAAGTGAAGACAGAATGAGCATTTCAAGTGAAAGCGGGGCAAGGACAGAAGGAAAGCCTCGCGATCTGCACCCAGAGCCACCGCGGAGACAACGCGAAGGGGTCTTACGGCTTGAGATGCAGTAGGAGAGTCTGCAGTTGATCTTCCGGAAGAGCTGCTTGTTGATGGGCCAGAGGAGGAGGGTGAAGAGCTGGAGGGTGTTCACGATGAGCCCCGAGGCGATAAACACGTAGCAGAAGACCAGGTGGCACAGGAACTGAGATTTGAGCAGCCCCACCAGGTCCATGATGTTGGTGCTTCTGTCCAAAAACCAGCCAATGCCCACAGGGGGAGATGTGTAGAAGGGAGAGATCCAGGACTCAGGAAAGCGTCTGAAAACACAAACCAATATTCAAGCTCAGCAAACACACGGTAGGTTGTGTGTGTGTGTGTGTGTGTGTGTGTGTGTGTGTGTTTGTGTGTGTGTGTGTGTGTGTGTGTGTGTGTGTGTGTGTGTGTGTGTGTGTGTTCTGGGGCTTGAACTTAGGACCTAGGTGCTGTCTCTTGGCTTTTTTGTTCAAGGCTAGTGCTCTACCATTTGAGCCACTGCTCTACTTCCAGCTTTTCCCTGGTTAATTGGAAATAAGTATATCACGGAGTTTCCTACTCAGCTGGCATTGAACCACAATTCTCAGATCTTAGGATTACAGGCCCAAGCCACCAGTGCTCAGCAATGGCTTTATAGCTGAGCAAAATGCTCTTGAAAGGGAAACCTGTGCTTGAGATTAAACTCAGGGCGCACTGGTTGATTCATTTTTATTTAGCGAATACTGCGATTGTGCTTGCTTCCTGTCAGGCATCAGGTCAGCCTCAGGACAATGCTCAGAGGTGGGTACCTTTACTGAAGATTGGGAATGGAAGGCCTACAGGGGGAGGCGCTCCGAGGCTCCTCCCCTTCGAGCTAAGCAGAGACCAGGCACTTTGCACACAAGTGCCCATCCGTGCCCTATGCTGCCGTCTTGCTTGCTCCATCGGCTGGGCTGCCAGCTTTGCCACCAGCTCCCCAGCACCTTAGAACTCAATACATCATCCGCACACACAGGGAGCACAATTACGTTTTAATCATTACAGGATGATTCAGCGAAGGCAACAGAGAACTGAGGTCTGCAGATATTTGTAAACAACTAACTTCTGACAGACAGGCAGGCAGAGGCATGTGTGTGCATGCACACGCACGTGTACACACACACACACACACACACACACACACACACACACACACACACACACCTGAAGAGTTCTAAAATCCAGCTGGGCACTAGTGGCTCACATCTGTAATCCTAATTATTCTGGAGACCACAATTCAAAGCCAGCCAGGCAAGTCCGTGGGACTCTTGTGTCCAACCAACCACCAAAAAGGTAAAAGTGGAGTTGTGGCTCCAGTGGCAGAGCACCAGTCTTGAGCAAAAAAGCCAAGTGAGACATCAAGGCTCTGAGTTTAAGCCCCAGTACTGACACAAAACTAATGAAGAGTTCTGCAACCAGAAACTGAGCACACAGAGAACAGGCAGCCTCCACGTCTTGTGTGTCTCTGGCTCTGAAATGAAATACGGATGTGATTTTGCCATCTGGCAGCGTCAGCCTTTGAAGACAGGTGAAGGCAGGTATATAAACACATTCGCTCCTCCAAGAAGCAGAGATCGCTGCCGAAGACCTCAAGAAAGACTCAAGTTGTATGGTATACTTTCTAACAGAGATCGTTCACAGATCCTAGATTTGTTATAGTCTTTATTTTAGTGCCCCAAAGCTACACAATCAGCTAACAGGTTCACACCCATGATCTCATTCAAGACTCACAGATCCCAGGAAATGACTTACATTGTCTCAGTTTTCAGAGTAACTGGGTGGCCTGTGGAAGGTTCCCAGCATCACTGACTGGATCCTGGACCTGGGAGGTCATCTCTAACTCCTACACACATCCAGGAACTGTGCTTTGGGGTATGAGGCAAGGGTTCTCCTTGACTGTAATCCCCCTTTGTGGTGTAGCCCAGAATTTACTTCAACAACGAAAGCCAGTGTGGCCTACAGTGAAGTTCCCGGCCCCAGAGTATGCAAAGTGAGAAGATGGAGTGCACTCCTGGGTCCTAGGTCTGAGCTACGAGGGCACTCACAGCAGACCTGTTTGTGTGTGAGCATGCAGTGAGCCACGATCCCGTGCTGTTCCCCAGAGAGGGAGGAAGGCCAGGAAGTTCTGCCCTGATTTCTCTGCAGCCAGCTTCCCACAGCGGAGACGCCCCATTCTCTGAGCCGCATCTTCACTCTGTGGCACAAATCCAAACCCTACAGGGCTAGAATCATCACTTCCCAGCTCCTTTCCAGGCTGTGAAGCTCGGGGTGTGGCTCCGACACAGCCAGTTTAAGGGAAAGGCACGAAGCTGGCACGAAGCGGCCGCGCACGTGCTGGACTCCTGTTTCCACATAAATGGGGTGACTGGCATTGGGAGCCGCCAGCTGTTTGAATATTCATGTGGTGACTCATCGGCCCCAGATTAGCTACCAATAGCTCTAGAACAATCTGGCCAGGGAGGTCTGATTCTTTATTGAGATGCTGGGGACAAACAAACCTCCATCAATGAGCTCCACACAACCTTTGCTTTGCTGGTCGAACAGCAAGAAAAGGAGGTTGGCTGTCATCAGATGTGTAGGGAAGCAGGTATGGATGTCCTCAAGTTCTAGCACAGTGTCTTAGGGTAGGATGAAGAAAATTAACATCCTTGTAAAGTTCCAAGGAGCACTGTGCTTTCAGGTCAGTGCTGGCTAGAGCTGGACTTCAGCAGGATATAGCATGGTATTGGCCGTGTTTGAGCGTGGGGGGATCACACACAGGCAGGCCATAGAGGGGTCAGGCAGGCGGCCTGAGGATCTGCATTCCGGGTGTTGAATCCCAACACATCTCCTCACACCCCTGCCCTCCAGTGGGGCGGGGGCTGCAGTCAGGCGGGGCAGTTCACTGGGGAGCCTGGCTCTGAAGTGCGGCTCTACCTTTGCGCTAGAGAAAGGGATAATCGATTTTTAATCAAAATCCTAAGGAAGGCATTGCTTTTGGATTCTGTGGAACTTCAGCTGGTTGTCAGGGTCTGGATGGGGGGAAGTCCCTCCCCCCACTCCCCACGTCACATTCTGGAAGCCTCTTCCGCAGTGAGGCATCACTGGGAAGGCAGGGCCTTTGAAGAGGCAGGGCCCAGGAAGGCAGGGTCCCATGGCGAAGCTCTTTTCCACTAGTTCTCAGTATTCAAGTAAAACGAAGAGGAGCCCCACCGGGCTCCTCAGCGTCCTAACTGGCCACGTGACCTTTCATTCTCCCGAGATCTTGTCCGCAGGATGTCTCCTGCCCGGATGCTACCACCAAGAAATGTCCAGAACTAAATAAGCCTCTCTTCTTTCTGTATTTTCCGGCTACAGGCTTTTGTGATAGCCATGGAAAATGGAGTAATAGAATGATCCTCAGATTTATATGCAACCCCCCCCCCCCCCCCGCCAAAAGTTGGCTAAGGAAATCATTCAAAAAGGAACATGGTAAAAAAAAAAGTTGGCTGAGTTGACTGGCCACAGTGTCTCAGGCCTGTCATCCTAGCTGCTTAGGAGGCTGAGATCTGAGGACGGAGGTTTGAAGCCAAGCCCAGCAGGAAAGTCACGCGTAAGAGACCTTTAACTCCAACAAACTACTTAGAAAAAGCCAGAAGTGGCACTATGGCTCAAGCAGTAGAATACTAGCCTTGAGCACAACGAGGCTCAGAGACAGCGCCCAGGCCCAGATTCAAGCCCCAGGACCAGCGTGTACCCACCCCCCCCCAAACAAAATCAAATAAAATAAAAGTGCTGAATTGTGAAATAATCATGAAGAGAGATAACGCTACATTATTTGGAGGGGAGAGGTGTCCCAAGGATAAATAGGTGACATATTTTAGAAGTTAGGGGGAGCTGTTTTCTCTCTTGAATAAAGGAGTGCTTTCTTCTCTAATGTAGCAGTTTAGTATCAGGCTGAGAAAACGTGATTTAAATATCTAAGCAGTGATGAGCATAGCCATAGAGAAAACATTTTAAAATGCTTTGACTATTTCCTCACAGCTTTGAAGGACCTAGAACATTCTTGGAAGAACAGCAGTCATGTATAATATTTGAGACAAGGGCACTGCAATTTCTGATATTCACAGCAACAACTCAGGGCATCTGTAACTCAATCATTAGGAAGCTACTCTGCATCCTTCTAAGAAAGATCTTAAGATAGTTCCTATCATCAAGGCAACAATGAAGGACTCAGTTGCTGGGAAAATCTGAAGTTATACTGCCTTTTGCTTGTTTGGAACATTATAAAATGAAAGGAAATGCCAGGCACTTGCCTGAAAGTCTACCTATTCAAAAGGCTGAGATCTGAGGATCTCAGTTTGAAACCAGCCCAGGCAGAAAAGTCCTTGAGTCTCTTCTTGTCAATTAAGCAGTAGTGTGGGTCAAGTAGTAGAGCATTAGCCTTGAGCAGAAAGAGCTAAGGGAGAAAATAAGGCCCTGAGTTCCCAGCAAAAGCAAGGAGAGAAGGAGAGGGGAGAGAGAGGAGAGGGGAAGGGGAGAGAGAGGAGAGGGGAAGGGGAGAGAGAAAAGAAGGGAAGGGGGAAAGGGAGGGGAGAGGGATGGAGAAGTAGTCTGCACAGCAATGAACACTGAAGTGACACTCCCCCCCCCCCAAAATTGACAGTCCCCTCTACCCATCTACAGGGTCTCAAATCCTTGCCAGGAGCTCCCCCAGCCCCTCTTGTGGGGCTTAAGGCCCAGGGCAGAAAAGAGGAGGAGGATTGTTGAAACATAAAAACATCTTTAAGAGATATCAGAGAGAAGAGGAAAGTGCCAGAATACCCAGTCCGGACACATTATCTGAATTTTCCAGAAAGCAGATTCTAAGGCACAAGCTTAACATATACATCATCTGAAAAGGATTGCACGTACTGAACACAGACAAAAAGACATTGTCACCGGGACTCATAATAGACTTGAGGAGAGTAACTTACTCCAAATTTGATTGTTGCTTACTTTGCTTTTATTTCCCAGGCTACAGGTAATTTAGCAGATTTTGAATTTAATCATTTGACATAGTCTAATAATCCTCCAGAGCACACTGAAAAACTGTTGGCTGTTTATCTGTGTTAAATCAGTTCTAGCTGTTTGAAAAAAAAAAAGGAACTGTCACTCCTATTGGGGGAAATTAAAATATACAGAGCGAAAAATTATTTGAATATGTATGCACACTTATACATCCCTATAAATCATTCATATCTACCTCTATCCATCTATTCATAGATATCTATTAATAGTGACTAAGTTGTGGTGGAAGTATTATGACTTATTTATTTTCTCTTATGACACTCTATTTCTCTTGGCAATACTAGGGATTGAACTCAAAGCCTAAGCTTGCTCAACTGGCACTCTACCACTTAAGCCATGTCTTCAGTCCTGCTTTTTGCGGTTAATTTTACAGATGGAATTGAGGAGACTTTTCTGACAGGGCTAGCCTCGAACTGTGATCTTTCAGAGCTCGGCCTCCTAAGTTGGATGGTATGTATGAGCCCCGGGTTCTTGGTTGACTTATTTCTTCTCTGTGCTTTTTTTTATGGGGAGAGCGACTCTGACCCTGGTGGGGACAGAAGCAGATATACCCTGTCTTGGTCTCCAGGACCTGAGGTGTGGTCCAGGCCCAGCATGGCCTGTGAGTGGACACCCGTGCACGTTTCTGAAGGAGAAAATTATGCTGCTGGCTAACACGATAAGAAAGGGTTCCAGAGAGAAATGTCCTTTAAAGTGGACAGACAGGTAATCGATCATCTGCTAGTCAGCAGGTGGACCCATCGCAACAAGGAGATGTACAAGACCTTATGTCGAAAAATGAACTTTACAACTTTGGCGCTGGGGGGTAGGGGAGAGATGGGAAGGGATGGGAAGGGGAAACAAAGGAGGAGGCAACAATGCTTGATAAGAAATGTACTCATTACCTTGCTTATGTAATTGTAACCCCTGTGTACGGTATATTCACAATTTTAAAAATGAATAGATACATTTTTAAAAAGAAAAGAAAATTCCAGAACGTGAAGGAACGTGGTTACCAAGAAGCCCGCCCCACGTGCAGCACAGGGGAAGAGTGCAAGGCACTGTGGGCCATCACAATGGGCCTGCAGCTTAGGCCCCAAACTCAGGCCTGCCCCAGCGGCTGGGCCAGTTGCTTCACTTCCTCACTGGGAAAGCAGAAACACCAGCAGCAGCAGGCTGAGGGTGGGGCAGACAACTGTGAAACACTGTGTCTACAGCCTGAGCAGCAAAGGCAGGCATGGTGCAACTTTCTCTCATTTGCAAGAAAATAAGAGAGCCAAGCTGGGTGGTTAGGTAATGTTACTCTGGAATTTCTGGGAAAGCTAACAAGACTTGAACCAACTTTGGTTTTACTTCACCGAGGTCACTTTGTTTTCTGTGCTGGTACTGGGGCTTGAAGTCAGGGCCCGGGCACTGTTCCTTGGCTTTTTCATTCAAGGCTAGCACTCTTCCACTGGAGCCACAGCTCCATGTCTGGCTTTTGCTGGTTAACCGGCACCATTTTTTTCCTAACAGGCCATTCTGTCCAGGCTGGCTTTGAACCACAGTCCCCAGATCTCAGCCTCATGTTTAAGTGCAAGCTGGCAGTGTGCCCTGACACATGGATTCCTTGGGTAGCATTTCTAATAGGGAACTCTACACGCACACACACACACACACACACACACACACACACACACACACACACACACACACACACACACACACACACACACACACACACACACACACACACACACCATGGAGGCTTTGCCTGTAGACTCTCAGGTAAAGCAGGTTTGGTAAAGCAGATGGTACCATATGCAGCCGGACTATGTCAGTGGAAATGCAGGCAGATTAAAGCAGATGCACAATCCAAGAGAACTCTGCGTGCACCCTCCTCTGAAGAGACGCCCAGGGCTGTCAGCTTAAGATGTGGCGTTAGGCATCGAGTAAGAGAACCTTAGCGAAGACCTACATATCCTGCTTTATTCGATGTTCTGCAATGAGGGCTAGGCACTGGTGGCTCAACCCTATAATCCTAGCTACTCAGGAGACTGAGGTCTGAGGCTAATGATTCAAAGCCAGTATGGGCAGATAAAGCTGACTCTTATCTCCAATTAACCAGCAAAAAGCCAAATGTGGAGGTATGGCTCAATTGGTAGAGTGCCAACTTTGAGCTAAAAAAGCTAAATAAGCATGAGTTTCAGTTATATTGGGGTAGGGGTAGGAGAAGGCTGAGCCTAAGTAGGGTTAACTCTCTCAACAGCTTGTTTTTTCAAGACTGGCTTATTCATAATTGATACTGTAGAACTTAATCACATAGAGGTTGTAGGAAAAATAAGAACTTTCTTCTAAAGAAATCAAAGAATCATCAAAATAATATTCATGTCAACTTCACATCATCATTAAAATCTGGATATACATTATTGAGACTCTTTCAACTTCAAAATCCAAAAGAGCTCACAAAGACTTCAAAGGAATGCTAATTCTCTTGTACCAATTTGACAATCCAAGGTAGGTTGGCTGGTCGAATGTATTGATAATTCTCAGCTGGGACACATGGCCTCATGCTGAGTGCAAATCCTGACCATCGAGTGAGTAAGCAATCTGACACACCCAACAGGACTTGACAGATCTTCATACCACTTGATCTTGCAAAATCCATTTCCAGGACTCAATTTGCTTTTAGGAGAGTCTCTGTATATACAACTATTTAACAACTACTGGGCATAAGCACCAAACAGGAGACCCAACTTCTGTTCCTGAAATAAGGAAATAAAAAAGTGAATTGGGGGGAATTAATTGCTCAACATAAAGGGGGAAGTGAGACTATAACAGGCTTCTAGTTAAAAAGTAAATAAACAAATAAATACATTCTCATTAAATGAACCATGATCTCGAGTTTAAAATCAGGTATAGAGAGACAGAGCCAGGCAAGGTGGCTCACGCCTGCAATCCTAGCTACTCAGACAGGTAAGATCTGAGGAGTTAAGTTCAAAGCCAGCCAAGGCTAGAAAACCCTGAGATTGGGATCTCCAATTAACCACCAAAAAGCCAGAAGTGGAGAGGTAGCTCAAGGGGTGGAGCACCAGCCTTGAGTGAAAAAGCTAAGAGACAGAGCTCAGGTCCTGAGTTCAAGTCCCGGAATTGGCCTACAAAAAAAGTATAGAAAGTAAGCCAAAGGCCTAATCAAAACATCAATAGCAGTAACCTTTATGTACATGTACACACACGTACAGACACACACAGACACATAAACACATATGCCCAGAGTGTGCACACATCACACGTGTTGCCCACATGCATTATACCACACTGAAGCGAGTCAGCCCATCTGGGACCCAGCACTGGCCCCAGACAACTACTTAAGCATCTTCCTCTTAGGAAGAATTGAACTCGGTGAGCTTCGACATCCTTTCCAAAGTCCCCCCACCCCCACCTGCAAGAGGCTCCTCAAGGAGGTCCAGGGCAGCCAGGTAAGCGAACGAAAGAGCACAGGTGGGGACTGACCAGGACCGCAGCAGCCCAAGTGGGGGTATTCCGGAAAACTCCATTTCTGGAGCAGCGTCTTTGGTCTCCAGGACAGAGGACAAGAGTCAAGAGCATTCCAGAGGAAAGACAGGGCTGCCGTTCCGGAAGTCAGGAATAAGGTAGCTTTCTGAACTCTGATGAATGTAACCCAAGTCTCCAGGAGAACAGCGCCCCTGAACTGCTCACTGAGCTCCTAGCCTTGACAACAGGCTAAGTTTAGTTTTTGGATTCCTTGGCCTGAGGCCCAAAACTAAACCAGAAGGTAAGCATTCTAGACTGAATTTAACTGTCTCCAGAAACATCTCAAACTCAAATTTTCCTCAATTAAAAAATCATCATAGTTTAATGGTTTAGCAGAAGCCTATGTAAAATTAGCTTAGTTTAAAATTTTATAGAGCAGAATTCTGTCCAAGATCTCTGGGTAGTACATGATGTCCATTAAAACAAACCAAATGCCGAAGAAGCCATAAATCACGCCGGACTTTGCTCACCACATCCGACAATGAACAGCCTGTAGCCCTTCCTCAAAATCTAACTAGAGCCCTAGCCAAGCACTGAATGGCTCACGCCTGTCATCCTAGCTACTCAGAGGCTGAGATCTGAGGTTCAAAGTCACCCTAGACAGACAAATCCCAGAGACTCTTATCTTCAACCAGCAAAAAGAAGAAAGGGGAGGTGTGGCTCAAGTGGTATAGCACCAACCTTGAAAAAAATACCTTAAGCTCAAATCCCAGGACCAGCACACACACACACACACACACACACACACACACACACACACACAAATTAGAGTCAAAGAAAATTGGTGCTTCTAAATTTATATTTCAGCTTTGGTTCTGGGTAGCTCCAAAGGCGGGGAAACATTCTTAGGATATTTTATATTCAAAGAAATGAAGACTCAGAAAAAACGGAGAATCAAGACAACTTTTCCTGTGATGAGAAAAATACATAGACAGAGACACATGAAGTTATAATCTCCCTAAGGCTTTTGTAGCTCCCACACGATAAAAGTATTTCCAGTTAACCGTCAAAGGCTTATAGAAGAGAGGTCAGGGCAGGATCAGTATAGTAAATGTTTGACACACTTTATCTCACTAATTGTCACACACACACACACACACACACACACACACACACACCCTGCGGTGGGAGGTATAGCCTTTCCCAAGGTGTAGATAAAGAAATTCCGGTTTAGTTGGACAGGTAAAGTACAAAGGTTACATAGTGTGGAGATGGGAGCTGAGACTGGACCAGGTCTCACGCTGTCAACCTCTACAGAGTTCCTAGAGTGAGACTTTCCCGGGAACTGGAGACCTCATGGAACCAGCCATACTTCAGTGGATACCTCTAGTTCAGAAGGATATGGTTCCATTTTGGAAGGCAAGTTGCCGAAGCTACTGCCCTCTGCAGTCCTGCTTCTGGGCAGAACACCCCACTGCCTCCTAATAGTGAGCCCCAGCTCCCCCACTGAGCATCGGGTGGAGGGTAACGGCTGACCAGTGTTCGTGGCTAGCCAGAGGGGGACAGCTGGCCCGGCTCCTGTCCAACAAGCAAGAGCCTGTCTATCAGCTCTTTTATAAGATGCTGAGTGGAAGAGTGTGGTGTGTGTGGTGTGTGTGTGTGTGTGTGTGTGTGTGTGTGTGTGTGTGTGAGTGTGTGTGTGCGCGCGCGCATGCACACGCCAGTACAAGGGCATACTCAGGGCCTGAGTGCTGTCCCTTAGCTTTATTGCTCAAGGTTGTTTTGCTACCATTGATTCATGGCTCTACCTCTGGCTTTGGAGAGGTTAATTAGAGACAAGCGTCTTACAGACTCTTCTGCCCGAGCTGGCTTTGAGCTGCAATCCTCAGATCTTAGCCTCCTGAGAAAAGTATATTTTCAAAGTATGTTCAGTCGATGGAAGTTACCAAGAAAAAATTTTTAAACAATACCATGAAGCCAAAAACTGAAATGAAATAAGGAAAATTAATTTTCCAAATGGGTAAACAATCCATTCATTTATATTCCAGAGAATTCCAATTCATCATAAAACTGTTTCTGACAAGGAAGGGAACCAGGGTGCTGAACTGGAGTGGTGGCTGTGATCTCTGTCATGGTGACTACGACCACGTGGCGTGGACTGCCAGTTCAGTCACAGCCCGTCAAGTCAGGGCTGAGCACCAGGAAGTTTCCACACTGCTCTAAGTGTGTCCGAGCTGGGGACGTGGCTCGTGGCCCAGCTCCGGAGCTACGGAAGCAGGCAGGGGAAGACAGCATCACGGCTGGCACCGTGCACTCCACACACCAACTCCTGTTCTGCTGGCCATGACCAAAACAGAGCCCAAGCCTCAAATTGCTGGAGGCTTTTGTCAATGTATTTTATCATTTAGTGTGTGTGTGTGTGTGTGTGTGTGTGTGTGTGTGTGTGTGTGTGTGTGTGTGTGTGTATGAGAGAGAGAGTGTGTGTGTGGGTGTATATGTGTATACACACACTTGTGCTGGTACTGGGGCTTGAACTCAGGGCTTTTTCCCTCAAGGTTAAAGCTCTACCACTTGATCCATGCCTCTACTTCTGGCTTTTTGTTGGTGAACTAGAGAGTCTCAGAGACTTTCCTTAGACCTCAGCCTCCTGAGTAGCTAGTATTAACAGCCTAGTGTTTCCATCTTTAATTCCTTTGGGCAGAGGAGAGTTCAACCCTAACCTTCTCCTTTTCTGGTATCTGGGGTCTGTAAGCTGGCTCTGTGATGGACAGGGCAAGACTCCTGTGAGGGATAATAGTCCTGAGCCCCCAGGGACAGCCCACCCCAGAGAAACATAAAGACATCATTTATCTCTCGAAGCTGAGATCACACACATCAGTGCTGGCTTAGCCCAGCGGCCACATGGGCTCACCCTCCCTCAGGACTGCCCTGCACAGACAGGCAGTCCTGGAGCACATGGCAGCCTCAAAGCCACAGACAAGTGGGCAGGCCCGACCTGCAGCCCCGCAGGGGCGGCCTGAGGCACAGATAAGACATAAAGTGGAAGCCGGCGGCTTGGGGGTGGGCGACGACGAAGCCCAAGAAGTTCCCACAAACCGGGCCTCCCTCTCAAGCTCTCCAGGAAGCACTGCACCGACCCGGAACTGATCGCACTGCAGTGCCGCACGGTGAAAGTCTCCTGGGAAGCCCAGCAGCTGTGACTCCAGAAACCAGCCCATGCCTGAAGTCCTAGCTACTTAGGAGGCTGAGATCTAAGACTCAGAATTCCAGGCCAGGCTGAGACTCTTATCTCCAAGTAACGAGCCAAAAGCCAGAGGTGGAACTGTGGCTCTAACTGTGCTTAGTCTTGAGTGAAAACATTAAGGGACAGAGTTCAGGCACTGAGTTCAAGTCCCAGTACCGAGAGGAGAGGCGGGGAGGGAGAGGGAGAGGGAGAGGGAGAGGAAGAAAGGAAGGAAGGAAGGGAAGGCAGGTTAATATTTCCGGTCAGGACGCTGAGTTTGGCTGGTGGACTCTGGTCTCGTCCCCACTGTGAGGCTAAGGATGGAAGTGAGGCCTTCATCCAGGAGCAAAGCCTGGAGGGGCCCCCAGGATCCCAGACTCATCCTCAGAGGGGCGGGCAAGGACGCTCTGCCTTGTGAAGGAAGTCTGGGGAAATGAACGAGTGGCCTTGCCTTTCCGACTCCACCGCCAGCACCAGGACTCTTTTCTGTCCCATCCCTGCTGCTGACCTGCCCTTGACCTGAGGGTCCTTGGAGACCAGCCTTTGCCAGTCTTCACTTTCTGGGGCTGGGAGTGGGAACAGTGGGAGATCAATGTGGCTACTTTTTAAAATCTTCCTTTTTTTACTTTGATTTTCATACAGGGAAATGAACCTAGGCAATTTCCCCAACTGGTGAAGCATAATGGATCTAAAGCAAGACTTACTAGAAAACAAATGTACTCTAATGCTTTCCTGACATGAATCATTTATGGAAGACAGAAGGCTGTCTGTGAGTGCCCAAAATAAGCTGACTTACAGTATCAGTGTTTCTAGAGAGCTCTGAAACACAGCCACAAGAACTTCGAAGCACTCAGAACTCAAGGATGCTTTGCAAGTCATTGTAGACTAGCTGTTCCTCGAAATGTTTCATTAATACCAGCAGCAATAAAAACATGAGGCTCTGGGCGCTGGCTTGCACCTGCAATCCTGCCATTTCAGAAGGCTGAGATCTGAGGATCAAGCTTCAAAGCCAGACCAGACAGGAAAGCCTATGAGACTCATCTCCAATTAATCAGCAAAAAGCTGGAAGTGGATGTGTAGCTCAAATGGTACAGAACCAGCCTTCAGTGGAAAAAACTAAGGGATAATGCTGAGTCCCCGATTTCAAGCCCTACCCACCCACCCCCACACCACTCAGGAATCTAAGGTGTTTCAAGAAGCAGCGGCGGTTTATAATGCCTATGTGGAACCCATATACTTTACTTCAAGTATACATTCACTCATCTATGCATAAGGCTAGTCATTCATGAAGTTGTGTGTTGCCACGCCGACCCCAGTAGAGTCTGCTTAGCATGGGAAACCATCTATCAGACCATGATAGGGGCTTCGAGACCTATCTCTGAGTTTTGGGACTTCACCGAAGTCTACCTCAGAGAATGGGGCTTTACAGAAACCTATCTCCAAGTTTTAGGACTTCACCGAAGTCTACCTCGGAGAATAGGGCTTCTAAGAGGCCTACTCCTGGGAAAAGGCTGGAAAAAACCCTGGGAAAAGATGTGTTTCTGTCTTTCTTCTCCTCATAAGAGTGCCTATCAATCTTTTACTGTTTCTGCTGTTCATTGTACTTACTCATTGTCAACGTTCCCTTATTCAAAGCTCTTTCTTAAGAGTGTTGATGACTCCAATATCTGATGAGTGTCTTAAAAATATGACTAACTCACCAGAGTTAAGTGCTACCCTGAAACCCCTCTTATGAAGGCTAGGAGACAAGTTATAAGTAAATATAAAAGTATTGGGGGTTTCACAAAGTCACTCCAGCAGAAGGAATTGTAAGAAATTTACAAGAAGCTGTAGGCACGGCTAGAACAGAAGGAATGTATGGCAATTGCTGAGATAACTACTTAGGAGAAAGAACTTCCTGGTACTCTCATTTACTAAGAGACTTGCTAGATCTAGGCCTCCGTGACCTTACTATTAAAGAAGAAACAGGAAAAATCTTATGGGATAATTAAGGCCTCTATAGAAATAAGGTAATGGTGAGATGGTGACAAACGTCGAAACCCATTATATTTCTTAGAGATAAGCCGGAAACAAGTGCCTTTCAGGTGACCAGCTGGTGACCACCTAAGAATGAAGCCCTGCAGCAAGATTATGTAAACTTTTGCCCTTTCAGGCGACCAGCTGGTGACCATCCAAGAACGAAGCCTTGCAGCAAGATTGTGTAACCTTTTGCCCCTTTCTTATGAAGACTTCTGTTATAAAAGTTTGTTATCCTCTGCATTAAATCGCACTCAGCACTCAGCATCCACTCCTAATGTGTGTGAGTTGTCTGTTTGCCATCTCCCCATCCTATTCCAGGTTCCTCCCCTAGGTATCCTCCGTCGTCCCGACAGAACCCGGTCCGCGGCAGTGTGTTTTCAAAACTACCCACTTGCCAAGTTAAACATTCATAAATTCACCTTTAAGCTAGGCACCAGTGGCTCACGCCTGTCATCCTAGCTACTCAGGAGGCTGAGATCTGAAGATCATGGCTCAAAGCCAGCCCACATATGAAAGTCCTTGAGACTCTTATCTCCAATAAACCACTCAGAAAACCGGAAGTGGCGCTGTGGCTCAAGTGGTAGAGCGCTAGCCTTCAGCTGAAGAGCTGAGGGACAATGTCCAGGCCCAGAGTTCAAGCCATGATCAACCAAAACAAACAAACAAAAAACCAACATTTAAGTTTAGCTTTATATATGCTATTGCATTACACCTCCAATTCTCTAGGGTGTAAGTGGTTAAGCACTATGCCCAATAAACTGCTTACAAAGTAAGACATCCAGTCTTGGAGGGACCCTGTCGGATTATAGAATAGACAGATGTCCTACAACGACTGATTCATCTCTGGATGATGTAATAATTCATGCTCTCTACTAACCACTGAATTCTCCCACCCCAGCAAGAACAACAGGGGCACAGACTAAGCCTTGGGTTCCTTTCCATTACACGTGTGTGTGTGTGTGTGTGTGTGTGTGGTGTGTGTGTGTGTGTGTGTGTGTGTGTGTGTGTGTGTGTGTTGGGTGGGGGTGCCGTGTATTCTCCTGGCAAACTCAACACAACTGCTTTTCCAACTGGAAGTTCAGGCGGCTCAGGCCTGTGACCCTTGCTCCTCCGGAGGCTGACGCTGATTGTTGGAGAAGAGTGTCTCAGACCTGTCTCTCAGGACTGGCCAACACGGTGTCCTAGGCCTAGGCTGGCTTCTCACTGGGAGCCTGGGATCTTGGCTTGGCCTCCCCAGTAGCTGGGATTACAGGCCCCAGCCTGTAATGTCCTCATGTCCATGAAAACAAATTGCAGCAGAGCAGAAAGTCTGGGAACACAGCGTGTGGGCCCCACAAAGCCAGTGCCATCGCCTAGCCTCGAGCTGCAGGCTGGCACAGCTAACACACGCACGCTTCGGGCGTCTGGAGGAGGGCGCAGACGCCACCTGACAGCCCTTGCTACCAAAGACACCCAGGGCCAACCTCAGGTAAACTGCACAGTCCCATCGCCTACCACGGGCACAGGGCCGACTCGTCCCCTGGGCACCTCACAACATTCTCCCTTGTTGATTCTAGAAGTAGACACAGGTCTGAAGGATAAAGAGGCTGGTTTGCCTCAGAGAAGATGGGGGGGGGGGGTGGAGGAGTGGAGGGGTGAGCGAAAAACAGCAGGCTCATTCTTCAGATGTCTGAGTTTCCAGCTGAGCCAACAACCTCCACTCCTAGGTAACGACTCCAGAAACACGGAACGGCGCCACACAAAAACTTCTCCGTCCATCATGGCATCATTGCCAACAGTGACACGTGAAAATAGCCCAACCAAAAAAAAAAAAAAAAAAAAGATGAAAACAGTCTAGATGTCCCCTCTACTGATGACTGCCTAAACACAGTGTGGTACGTCCTCAAATGGAATATTAGTCAGTCATGAAAGAGGCTGAGTGGCATACCACAACATGGATGGATCTCAAAAACCCGGCTTTGACCCCAAGCACCGCTGCCTGGATGGCAAAGGCTGGGCACAGGCCAAGGCCCTAAGCTCCACAGACATCTCAAAGAGCCCTGGGAAAGCTCCCAAGATGGATAACCGAGCTGAGCACACGCAGAGGGCTCCTCCGGGGCCTTCAGACACTTGTGCTTGCTGATGCTGACTCACTGGGTTCAATGTGGATAAAAGCCAGGACTTAAACATGTGAGCAAAACAGCACTTGGCTGGAATCACTTCCCAGGGCAGCGCCCGGTCCTGTCTGGAGTCTGCCCTGAGCAGTGGGTAGCAGGTGGCAGTAGCCATCAGCTCCCTTCCTGCCCCAGCAGCCCATACAGCAGACGCCCAGAAAAACAGTTTGTGGACCGGATTTGGTGACTTGCCAAGAGCTTCATTTAGCTAATGAAATCAGTGGGGAGATAAATAATTGTGGGAAGAGGAGTGGGTTCATTAGCAGCAGCACGCACTGCCTGGGAACGGCGTCAGCGACGGGGAACGTGGGCCTTCCGTCCTCCCGTCAAGTTCAAAATATCCCTTGTACTTTCTCAGAGTTGGCGACCTCAGCCCTGGGTAGGCAGACAGAGCCTCCTCTCCTCTCTGTATTAGAAACGTGTTTGCCTGCTAAAAAGAAGAGCAGTACAGAGGTAAAATGGCAAAAAAAAAAAAAAAAACAAAAACAGAGACTTGTTTCTAATGTGTACTTTGGATCAGGAATAAAAATTAGCCAAACAAAAAGTAGGTGAGTGAGGCTCCAGTGGCTCACATCTATAATCCTAGCTACTCAGGATGCTGAGATCAGAAGAGCCTGGTTCGACTGGGAAAGTGGCTCATGGTAGAGTGCTCGCCTAGCATGCATGAAACCCTGGGTTTGACTCTTCAGTACCACATAAACAGAAAAAGCTGGAAATGGCACTGTGGCTCCAAACGTAGAGTGTTAGCCTTGAACCAAAGAAACTCAGGGACAGTGCCAGGCCCCAAGTTCAAGCCTCGGGACTGGAAAAAAAAAAAAGATCCTGGTTCAAAGTCAGCCCAGACAAAAAAGTCCATCCAAGTCTTATCTCCAATTAACTACCAAACAGCAAACAGCCAGAAGTAGAGCTATGACTCAATTGTAGAGCACCAGCCTTGAGTGAAAAAGCCAATGGACACTGCTCTGGCCCCTTAGTATGGGCACATGCACGCACACACACACACTCTCACACACACACACACACACACACACACACGTGTGTGTGTGTGTGAACAAGCTGAACAAGTCCAAACATGCATCGTCTGGCAAATGAATGAATGAATGAATGAATGAATGAATAAGATGGGATGAAGAGTATCCTCAGCTTATCACTGTGGGGAAACCAACCGCGGAGCCATGGGGAGCAAGGATCTGAGGTGTATCATCCCAAATGTGTGAGGCCAGAGGCCAAGACCCCACCCTGAGTGACTCCAATGACATGTAATACTTACAAAAGGCAAAGTCATAGAGACGGAAAATGAATCATGCCTATAACCCTAGCTGAGATCTGAGCTCTGGGCAGAAAATTCTATAAGATTCGATCTGCAGTTAACACAGCAAGACTAGAAGTGTGGCTCATGGGACACTCTTAACCGTGAACTAAACACACACACATACACATACACACACACACACAAATACATACACATATACATACACAAATACACATATATATGCATACACATACATACACAAAGTTATTATCTCTGAATATAAACTTGATGCTCTTGATGGAAAATTTTAAATATACATTTTTATTCATGTCTTCAATCAGAAAGCCAAAATACAAAAAGGAAAGAAAAAGAATGAATAGCATGGATGCTAAAACCTTTCATCCCACATCAGCTACAGGGACAAAAAGAGTCCTCTTATTTCGAGCCCCGTCAAGATCGGACTGCGGCACCTTGAAATGTCGGGAAATGACTAAAAGCCCGGAGAGGCCCATCACACACTCTTGTTCTGGAGGCCAAGTCTGAGGGAGATTAGGTGGCAAGTTCATCTTTTGGCCAGACATCAGGACGTGAGGATGATTTCACCACAAACTGGAAAAAGCATGACAGAAAGGAAGGGGTATCTGCTTGTGGCAGATGACGGGATGCGCCGGGCCTCCCGATTGGCTGTCACTGGCTGTGAGCACACGCTCCTCCCTCCTCTCTGGGCACCCGGGTCGGGGGCACAGGACAGTGTGTGCCGAGGGTGACAATGCTATACAATGGGCCTCTAAGCACTGCAAGGCTGAACAGCTGCAGATCAACCTTTCCATCCTGCAGGGCACCAGTGCCATGCTGGCTGCCCATACCACCGACCTGGAGCTTCTGGGGACCATGGCTCGCTCCTCCATCGGCCGCCCCGTCCTGTGGGCCCACTTTTGCAAAGCCATGCAGAGTTTGGACAGGAGGACCGTGGCTCCCGCACTGTCTCACGTGAACACTCAACAGATGCTAGACTCAGAGAAGGACCGGCTATGGGACCTGGTCAAAGGAGAACCCAAGCTTCTTTCTGGAAAAACAACCAGGGATTTTAAGACTGTGAGGGCAGAGCCTTATGCCCAAGGTAGGGTTCTGAGTGACAGCACTGTCACCCTTAACCCACCGCCACCCAGAGCACACTGACTTGGCCACACCCCAACTCCATCCAAACAACAAGGAAGCACGCGGGGCCACTGGACTGTGGTGGGCAGCGTGGCTGAACACAGGTGCCAGCCCCCCAGGCTGGGCAGGTCTGCTTCCCGCACCCTGTCCCTAAGTTGTGAGCATGGTGAAGGGATCCCGTTCCTTGGCTCTGTAACCATTTGGGGACTGCCCAGGTGCCTATCGCTTTAACAAACAGAAAACACACGCGATGGAGTCCTGTCTTTAGCACAAACCCCATTCTGATCGGAGAGCCTATCGCTAGGATACGATCTGAGGTTCGGCCGCCAGGATGCTGATGGGCGATTCCTCCCATTCTCACAGGACCCCTTCCATTCCTTCAACAAACATGCAGTCACTAAGCAGGGAATGGAGGCCCTGGACGCCTACGGAGCCTGTACACTGTCAGAAACTCACAGTAGAAGCGTCCAAGACTCCATGCCACTTTGGCAGCACTTGTTGTTAGTGTTTTGTGCCAGTCCTAGAGCTTGAACTCAGGACCCAGGTTTTTGCTCAAGACTGGCACTCTTCCATTTAGTTAATCAGGGATAAGAGTCTTAGAGGCATTTACATCTGGGCAGGCTTTGAACCAGGATCCTCAGATCTCAGCCTCCTGACTAGAATGAGCCTGAGTAGGTAGGATTAGGGGAATGAGCTGCTGGCACCTGGCCATAATGTGGGTTTTGAAAATAAGAACAGAAGCTAGTGCAACCAGTGTACCAGGCAGGGGTCTCCTGGTTGGGGACCCTGGCTTACACATCACCTCCTGAGCAGCGTTCACTTCCTGCTGCGGGCTGGGGATATTAGGGGTGACATGCATGCTGAACCTGTGCCCACCTCTCAAAACCCCATGCAAGCCCACCCACCTGCCCGCCACCACCTGGGGCCCCTTCCCCGTCTCTCATGGTCCCCTCTGCACGGTGAGGCTCACTAGTACAGAATTCAACCAGTACACAGTGAAGACCACTTCCTGCCTACGTGAAGGGAACGGCAGGGCAAGTCCAGGGCCCAGGCCACGGAGGGATGCATACATCTTACTTTCCTCGGCGGACCTGCCTGCCGTCCCAAGAGCTGGACTCCTTGGCTCCCAACGGATTTGCCATCCTTGTACCTACAGTTTCCAAGAGGCACAGTAGTGATAGAAAGAATTACTCATGAAATGAAGTGGCTGCAAGATCAGTGACAGCCACCATCCTAGAGCAATGCCCTGCTGTGGTTCTTGTACTTGGATCACAGAGGAACTGGGCTGCGGCTCTTGGGGGAGGCCACAGGCTGATTTCAGGAGGGTCCACCTTTCCCAAGTGCGGCTAACAGTGCAGTGGTACTGGGCTAACTCCCACCTGGGAGAACTCTGCAATCTAACTTTCCTCTTTTCTAGGAACAAGACAGCCTTCTTGATTCCTACAAACTTCCCATCACCCCACTTTAAAAAATGTAAGCAATGGGAACAGGCAAAACCAGAGGAATTCTCATAATGGTGTTTGTCTTCTTGGCTCCTTTCTCTCAGTGTGAGTGGACCTTGAGTCTCATGCATCCTCTGAGAACACAAAAGCACAAAAGCCCAGTGTGGGATGGCAGCTCCCAGAAAAGCAGAGCTTTTTATGGTTCTAGTTTCTGGCACCCTGGCAAGTTGTTGGACTTAGGTTCCAACTATGCCACAGTGAGATTTCACCATCCACCTGGGCCATGGCACACACACTGGGGGAACCAGACAGCCACACTTGGAATGCCAGAATTTTGGCATGACGTAGGTCGTGAAAGGAAGACTGCATAGCATCAGATTAAGACTGGTAGGAGCTAATCTTCCTTACTCCCACCTCAGCATTGGAACCCAGTTCCACACCCGGAGCCAGCATTACCAACAATTAAAAGGTAGTGTGGGCTGAGAGGGCAGGATCACAGCTGGAAGCCAGCCAGGGCAGAGAAATCTGTGAGAATCTTATTCCCACTTACCAACAAAAAAGCTGGAAGTAGGGAATTGGCTCAGGTGATAGGGCACCATTCTTTAAGAAAAAAAAAAAAGCCAAGTGAGTGTGAGGCCCTGAGTTTGGGCCCCAGTGCTGCAACAAAAAATAAAAATAAAACAACATGCAGGCACACGCGTGTGTGCGCGCACGCACACACACACACACACACGCCTTCCTTAGAATGTAACAAATTGAACTTGTCTTCCCTGTCCCTGGGCCGAGGCCCCACTTCAGGTTTTCTCCTCCATCCTCCCATGGTGTACTGCAGCAGGGCGGTTGGGTTCCATCTATCACAGGTTCTAGCCACGCGTCTTCCCTTGTGGGAGAGTTAGGCCCTTACAGGGATGGGTGCCCGCAGTGTCATTCGGTAAGATTTGAATTAGCAAATCTCACAGGCTTATTTTGCTCTGATTTCAAAAGACAACCCAGGGAGCACGCCTTTATGAGAACAAACGGTGAGGAAAGGTGACAAGACGTAGGAAGGGCAAAGGCAGCAAGTCCCTGTCCAAGGCCATGGGACAGGGACCCCAGCCAGCGCTGGAATAACCCTGAGAAAGGGCTTGTCCCAGAAGCAGCCAGGTCAGAGCCCCAAAGGGGTGTGGCCCATGCCAAAAAGAGACAGAAGCAGGTAGCTACCTTTGTAGGTGTCCCATCTGGAGAAGAGAGACAGAGAAGGAAATCTGCCAGGGCAGGCACATTCTCAGGGTGACTATGCCACCCAGCCCCATGCTACCCCTAAGATGCAGGTTCAGCACCTAGAAACGGATGGTGGAGGCCAACCTACAAATCCACGGATCCTTCCCCCAAAAAGATTTAGGTAGAGCTCGTGCAGCCCCGTCTTCTTCTCAAAATAAGTCCCCAGAAATATCCTTTTAGCTGGGAAAACTGGAATAAGGTATCAAAAGGCCATCTGTTTTTCTGGACACCACTGGCTGAGATCTGAAGACTAATTCAAAGCCAGCCCATGTAAGAAAGTCCATGAGACTCTTATCTCCAATTAACTACCCAAAACAACAAAACAAAACAAAAAAACTAGAAGTGGAGCTGGGGCTCAAGTAGTAGCAGGACAGAATTGAGTGAAAACGCTTAGGGACTGTGCGCAAGTGGGCCCTGAGTTCAAGCCCCAGAACTGGCACAAAAGGTGGAAAAAAGCTGTTTTGTTTTAAATTCTCATATACATCTTACAATGTCATACCCTGGCATATCCAACTCTGGCTCCTTTTTAATTTCTTCCCCCTGGATTTCCCAGCAGAACTGATGCTTGGGAGGCAACTGCATCAGTTCTGTAGCTCTGCACACCACACAAACTGTTCCCCACATGCGGTACCTCAGTCAAAATGGTCCCAGTATCTTAGAAAAAGTGGTCCCAGGGCACTGTGCTTCAGTTACAAAGTTTGCTTTGTCCCTGGACATCTGGCTGACCAACCCAGCACGCAAAAGCTCCAACAGGGACATCAGATGAGCCAGCTTATGCCAAGGACAATACATTCTGGAGGCGGCTCTGGTCTCAAGTCTATTCAAGGTCTCACAGTTGAAGGTCGCTTGTGGGACCAAGCCCAGATTGTGTGTCCCAGCCCGGTTCCCCCTCTGTGCCCTGTTATCTCTCACAGCCCCCAGATGTCCCATCTCCTCTGCCCAGGGAGAGCACAGCCAGAGAGGCAGGCTGTGTACCCAGGCTCTCATGGCCGTGGGGAGTACTGATGGGCAGGCAAAGGGGGAGGAAAGGCCCAGGGCAGCTCAGCCATCCCAGGACCACGCAGATTCTGACCTGACAAACAGCACTTTAAAAAGAAGAGCATTTTTCTTGGTAATAAAGCCAGATTGGCGCTGCTGAAAACTGGATTGTCTTAAAGACAGACATAGTTCAGCCATTTAAGAAGATGGAAGAACCAACAGGAACCAGTATAAATCATCAAAAGCTTAGGACACATTTCAGAACTATAGCTTTCTCTTCTAACCCCCTCTACTAAACATTTAGCCCTATTAGTCCCCCAGAGCAAAAGGCCAGATTAGGATTTTAGTGACACCACAAAAAATTTCATCTGTCATTTGACTGAAGTGACTCTAAATTTCCCTGTGATTCAAAAGCATGAGGTGGGGGGGGAAAATCTCTGTGCTGGGGAAGCTAAGGGAAGTCTCTTCACCCTGAAAGAAAAATCCAGGAAGATGTTGGGAAAGCAGACTACACAATAGTAAGTTTGTGCAATTGCTGTATAATTCTGTACAGAGCAAAGTCATCCTGTGCTCTGGGATTTGAGGAAAGCTAGTTGAGTTTGCTGGACCTTCGCTTCCAATCAGGTTTGATTTTTTAAAAAAAGCTGCATGGTCGAAAGAGGGATGAAAGTAAGAGACACTATGCAAATTATGTGACACCTAGCAAGTGCTAATTAAAGGATACTGTTTATTGAAGTGCCTGAGTGGAGGCTAGGTGCAGTGGCATAAATCTATAATCTTAGGTATTAGAGAGATAGAGCTTTTGCCAGCTCAGGCAAAAGTTATCAAGACTTCATCTAAACAAAGTAAGATGGGTATATTGGTGTTGCATGGTTGTAATCCAGGCTACATAGGAGGTCATAGAAGACTCATGCACTGAGGCTGGGCCCAAGCTACCCCCTCAAAATTGAATAAATAAAACCTTATTTGTAAAAACCACAAAAGCAAAAAAAAAGACTGAGGGTGTGACTCAAGTAGTTGTTCCTGCCTAGGCCCTTGAGTTCAAGTACCGTGAAAATCTAAAATAAAAATAAAGGACACAGTGACTTCATCACAGAGCTTACTGTGCCGCGTGGGCACTGTTCCCTGAGCTTCTGTATTTACTGTATTCCCAGCACCAGCGCTACGAGCCCCAGCAGAATGTTCAGGGCTTCCTCTTCCCAACCTCGGGGCCCCGGACAGGTGGCACTTCGCTGGGCCATCTGCTCCTCTGGGACAGAATCCACACTCTTCCTGGCCATAATATCGCTCCAGACTCAGCCCTGGTCCAGGCCTCCACCGCCCATCCATGCCCATCTCAGGTGCCACCTCCCGACTCACGTCTAGGGTCCGCAGAAGCCAGCAGACAAGTGCATGCTCTGCCCACCCCGGAGCTGACCTGACAGATGTTCTTCGCTGGGAAGCATGTCTGGCCTGGCAAGGACAGTGAGGGGCGGGTGGTACTCCCTCGTCACCCAGGGTGCTCCAACAGAGCTCCTGATCACGCCGTGCTCCCAGGATCCTGTTAGGTGTCTGACTCAGATGACCTGACGTATCTGGTTCATTCTTGTTCTCCCAGCACCGGGCAAAGGCTAGCCCAAGTACAAGGAACTGCTCAGAAATGTGGATCAGGGTTCTGAAATGGTGTGCAAAGTTGAAATAAAACATGGGGACCGGTGGCTCACGACTGTCATCCTAGCTATTTAGGAGGCTGAGACCTGAGGATCATGGTTCCAAGCCAGACCAGGCAGGAAAGTCTGTGAGACTCTTACTTCCACTTAACTATCAAAAAGCTGGAAGCAGAGCTGTGTGGCTCAAGTGGTAGAACAGCACCCAGTGTTGAGAGAAAATGCCAGGAAACGGTGTCCAGGACCTGAGTTCTAGCCCCAGACCTGGCAGACCACAATTGGGACCATCGTTTGTCCCCAACTGATAATGATGAGACTAAGAAGAAATGTTGATCTCCCTGTAAGGGCCTGGCAGACAGGTCTCAGACTCAAAGCCCGGCCAATGCCAGACCATCTGTTCTGTGCTAAAAATGATGCAACTGAAAACTCCAGGGTACTAGGGTAAGTGTAGGAAAGACACCACCCACAAAAATGCCACCAATAAGAATGCAGGGCAATAATGGAGATACCTCTGTAAAGAAATGATTGTCCTATTAGTGTAAGCATGCCTCTAGAAAGACTGGCTGCCCAGGAAGGGTAGAGGGACATGTCAGGAGAAGAAGAGTTGGGGGCCCCGGTGCGAACCAGACCGTCTACGCATTTGCTGAAGGAAGCTGCGCATCGTGAATCTTTTTGACCTTCCCTTCCCTGCTGCAGACAGAAGACAGGAGGAATAAGTCAGGGTAACTTAGAAGAAAGCAGCATCTCTGAGAAACCTGCATGGATTACAAGGTACTAGCTACAGATTCAGGGCAGAAGATTTGCTTGGTTCTTTAAAATTTCATCAGCCTCGGTTAACCTCTGCCCACAGAGAATCGACTGCTCACCACCAGATCTGAGAGAGACAGGAAACAGACCAGATTTCACACCAGATCAAGCCATCCCTCCCAGTCTCGCTTCTAAGAGGTATCTGAGATGACCTGCCTTCATATTCAGTGATGAAAGTCAACAAAAGACTGAAGGCCAACAGCCCCACCCATGCTTGGCCAGGGGTGGAGGAAGAGCAAGTTGGCAGAGAGCAGCTTGCAGTCCACTTTCTAGGGTTAGAGCCTTGCTTAAACACCCCTCTTGGAACATTCCATGTTTGGTCTATCATAATGTGTCACCAAGCCATTTAGATCTTTTATTCACGAGGTTCTTTCTGAAACCTACTGCAACTTCTGAAATATTTCTCTGTCTTGCCAGAGCCGACGAGGTCCATGAACTAATCCTGCATGGACTGAAAACTACAGGGGCATGCAAGGGCAAGGCCGACTGGGTTTGACACGTGTGTGCATGTACACATACACTTACATCCCGCTCATCTGCCCTAGAAGAGACTGAAGAGCTCTCCACAAGATGGAGAGGCATGGTAGATCCAACCGGGGTCCCGAGTTCAAATCTCAGCTCTGCTACTTATTATAATCCTCAACTCTTGTGAAATGGGGAGTTTCTGCAGGCTGGTTTGTTAGAATAACACGAATGAGCAGGCACGAGGTCCATGGAACAGACTCATGCCTGGGAATTCCTCCACAGGATGGGTCTGCTGTCCGAGACCCTTCTGGTGGTCCCACATCCCGGCATGGCTGCAGGTGGCCTACCATCTCCCAGAGAGAACTTCAGTGTCAGCTTTGAACTTCCATGAAATCTAAATGCATCTCTCCTCTTTTCTTTCTCCTTTTTCTTTCCTTTATTATTATTATTATTATTTTGCTTTTTGTTTTGGATGAGGCAGTATTGGAGGCTGAATTCAGACTATTACACTTGCTAAACAAGCACTCTACCATTTGAGCCAAGTCCCCAGCCCATTTGCTTTTACTTTTGCTTTTCAGATAGGAGCTTGTGCTTTTGTCCACCTTCAGACAGCAATCTTATCTCCGTCTCCAGATTGGCTGGTATTTCCATGCCTAGACGGTGGATAAGATAGTGTCTTACTAACTCTTGCCCAGATCTGGCCTCAAATCTCCATCTTCCCGTCTCTGCCTCCTGAAGAGCTGGGGTTACAGGCATGAGCCACCTTGCCAGGCTCCGCCCTTCCCTTCTTTCATGATCTCCCGTGGGAATGAAAGCACAGCCACCTGGAATGGAAGTGACCAGCTCAGAGCCGAAGGGAGGAGCGGATCCTGGGAGATTAAACTCCCAAAGGAAAAGGAGAATTTGTTCCATTGTTTCCTCCCAAGGTCAGCCAAGCACGGGAGTGTGGTTTTCCAAAGAACCTCGTCACGCGGCTCCTATCATTGCTCAGCTCAGGGTAGAAATTAAGTAGAGCAAAACAAGTCTACCACAGGAGCCTCCCGGCATGAGGAACCACTTCCAGCGTGCTCTCCTGGGGGCCTACATTCACCATGGTTCCTAAATGATTGCCCCCAAAGAAGCTGGGGGGCAGAGGGGAGGGGAGAGGGGGAGCTGTACCTCTTGCTCTTGTTGGAATGAGTCAGACCTGCAATGTGTTATGGAAATAGTGACATGAGAAAAATTCAGCCAAGGGGCCATGAACTGTGATGCAGGCCATTTTTCCTTTCAAAATGCTACCCTCTGAGTCCATTTGGGGACAGCTAGAACGCCCTGGGAGTGTACATGAAGTTTCCGAGGAGAGGAAGGCTGGGGAAGACAGCCTCGCTCAGCTGGGGCTTTCTGACAGAGAACGGCTGGCCTTCTCAACCTGTCTCCACCATCAAAAATTCATTCAGCTTCTCAGCCTTGTGTGTGCTCAACCCATGGGGAAAACACAAGGGAAGTGTAAAATGGCAGCTGGCAGCACCCACCCACCCCCTCCATCCAGTACAATCTCTGCATAAAATGTGATGACCACCACCATAGTGGGCCAATAAATGCCCCTTTCAAAGTAACAGCCCAGGTGTGAGGGTTGTTCCCACATCCTCTCCTTGTTGGTTCCGGAGCTGCTGCTTCTTCCCGGGAAGAGATTGTTTTTGTGTTTTGCAGTACTGGGATTTGAACTCAGAACCTCACGCTGGCTAGACAGGTGCTCTACCACTGAGCCAAGCCTCAGCCCTTTTTTGTACTAGTTATATTAAGATCGTTTTGCATGAGTTATATTTGCTGCCTCCCTGAGCACACACCTGAACCATGGTCCTCCTATTTCAGGCTTCATGTTGTCAAAGGCATGCACTACCACACCCAGCTTCTTCTGTTGAGATGGGAGTCACAGATTTTCTGCCCCAGTTGGCTTGGAGCTATTACCCTCTCTCCCTCAACCTCTCAAGGATCAGGGATGGCAGTGTAGGCCAGCACTGTCCAGTGCTCCTGAGCTTCTTGAGGAAAGCACTAGCTTAGTATTTGTTGTTATATCCACAACATACAGGATACTCAAAGCCCTCTGATAGACGTGTAAATGAATGGAGGAATGGAGGGGTGTAGAGGTGACTGATGGAAGTGTGCATGTGTGAGTAAGTGAATGGATGAATGAATGAATGAAGGGAAACCGCCAGGTCTTAAGACCTAATGAAAGAATACACAAACCAGACTGGAGGGATAAAATGAAGACAAGCATGAACAAGTAGGAAATTTTTGTGGAGTAAAGTACATTCTGTGGAAGAAAAAGAGACTAGATAGAATGAACAACAGAAGTCATCCTTAAGGTATTTCCACCAGTTCCGTCTTTGGCATAAGGGGAAGTCAGCCTGTGATAGAAATTCTCTCAAAAAATCCTCTGATTCAAAACAAGCCACAATGGATGGGAGAGGAAGGAGAACTCAGGCTCCTCCCCTCCGTTCCTCTGGTCCTCCACTCTGAGGGCAGGGCCCCCTCCCTGCCCTTCCCGCACGTGTGTGGGGGAGGGGGCACAGATCACACTCACAGGTGCTCTCCCCGAGACAAAATAAAGGTAATGAATGACTTGTTCCTAGGTTTCCACCTGCTTTTCTGCAGCATTTCCTCTTCTCCTTTAACCATCTACTATTTATCTTAGATCTCTAAAGCTTTTTAAAAAAAAAAAAAAAAAAAGAACAGTGGGTATTTGAAAACTGTAACTATTTAACCTGTATCTTGTATCTGCAGCACCTGACACTTAATAGATACAGAGTTGCCGTATTCCCTTTCCCATAGGCCCTGCTGAAACAGGACTCTGGCCAAGAAGGCACCAAAGTCAGAAGATTTCAGAAGCCTCAACTACACACTCACCCACTCCATCACTTGAGCCACACTCCAAACTCTTTTTCTTATTTCTTGCCTTATTTTTTCCATGGGGTGGTACATTTTGCTAGAATGAATTTGGGGTTTATTCTCCTCAAACGTCTTCCTTACTGATGAAAGCTGGTTTAAGTCTCTGCCTTCTAGCCAGTCTTTCTTCTAACAGCCTTTTGGTCTTGATGGTTCAAAAAATAATCTGTTGGGGGGGCTGGTAGCTCACACCTATAACCCTGGTTAATCAGGAGACTAAGATCTGAGGACCAACATTGGAAGCCAGTCTGGGGAAGGGAAATCCAAGAGACTCATCTCCAACTAACCACTAAAACCTGTGGCTGTGGCTCTAGTGGTAGATGATGAAGCCTGTGTCCAAGCCCCAGCACAAAATAAATAAATGAATGAATAACTACAAATCAACAAACTAAAATCTGTCCCAGGATCTATTGGCCCTTCAGCCAGTACAACTGCTTCTTCTCCACCGAGGACTCGTTTCTCCTCTCAGGCAGGAAGAACCCTGACCCACACAGTCCACTTCTGGCCACCCACCCTCCCTCCTCACCCCCATTTCCTGAAGATAGCAGGCAGGGCAGGGCTGGCCCTCACCACTGGTCCTCCATGGGCAAGATTGAGGATTTTAAATGGAGAGCACAGGACACACCTCCAGCTTTCCTTACCAGCTTCCTGGCACCCAAACCTCACACATAGCCTTTGCCACGTGTCACCCCTCACTGTCCTCTTTCAGGGGTTCACAAGTTGACACCCACAAACCCATCTGCTTGCCTGCCCCAGTTCAGGCAGGATGCTGTGCCAGAACAAGTTGTTGATTTTCGAATGATTCTTGTTGCTTTTCCTTTACCTTCCACTCGGCTTTGTTTGTTTGTTTGTTTGTCTGCCGGTGGTGACTTCACCTTGCTTTGCAAGGTCACAGAGTCAATCTACATTCTAGGTCCTTTTTCTGCCTGGAAATAGTATCTTGGCATGAATGCGTTCCAGAACTCTGCAAAGGTCAGAAAGCTACAATCCGTGGGTACTAACCCATGCTTTAAAAAAAAAAAAATGAGTCATATTCTTCCTAATACTACTTTCCTATTCTTCGCGCCCTTTAAGTAGTTCTCTTGATTTTAACTCCCCTTAGCTCCAGCTAGGGTGGGGTGTTTGTTTATTTGCATTCTGGCTGAAAGAGCTGGCCTCTGAGCCACACCTTGCCCCTCCAGGGGCTGAGCCCCAGCTCGGAGGATAACTTTCACCACTGAAACCCTTAAGACCCTTTCCACTGTACCAATAACAGTAACAGTTAAGGATCTCGCAAAGAGAACATGATTGACATCACCCCTTCTTCCGGCTTCCACTGGGCATGGGGGGGGGTCTGAGGTTTCAACAGCCAGAGGAAGTGGAAGCGATCTCCACAGAGCTCCTAGATGCATGTAAGAATGTCCAATGGGATGCGCATTGATCTCTCTCTCCAAGAGGTACGTTTGGTCATTTGGGATGGTCTGAAAGAACAGGAGTCATTCAAACATTTCCTTAGATGAATTGAATAAAAGTAGCTCTGGAAGCCACACCTGATAACAGTCCCATTTGGATTAGGTCTGTGGTGATTTGGGGAGGTACTGGGGTTTGAATTCCGGGCCTTGGGCAGGTGCTCTACCAGCTGAGCCACACTTCCAGCCCCCTTATGGCTTTGCTTTTTGAATGCATTCTCCTGCTTTTTGCTTGGGGCTGACCCCAGACCTCCTCCGGTTTATGACTGTGAGATGTCAACTTGTTAACTACTAAGTAGATAATACCTCCCTCACACTTCGTTTTTTTTCTTCTCAAGATTGGTTCTTTTTCTCCCCATAGAGAACATGAAAAGGACTCAATAGGTTTGGTTTTGGTTTTGTTGTTTGTTTTTTAAACTCGGGTCTCTTGATACTTTTGCTTCCCTTCTCCCCTTTCCCTTCCCACTCCCTCCCCCACCCCACCCCACCCTCTGTCAAGGTAACTTTCCTCCCCAGCGGAGGGTGGTACCTGGCCTCAAGAGTGGGTACGTGGACTGTCCACGGACATGGTCCACGGACCCTCCCCGGGATGGGAGCGGGCCCACTTGCTCCCCACACGCGGCAGACACACAGACAGGGACACCTGGACACCTGGTTACCCACGAGGGCTCCCTGGACTTCAGTCCCGGGATAAATGAAGCCCAAGCGGGCGCGCGGCCGTCCGTCCGTCTGTCCGTCCGTCCGTCTGTCCGTCCGTCCGTCCGTCTGACCAGCTGGCCACGGGCACCGCCGGAGAGCACACTTCTTGACACGACCCTCACCCCCTCCAGCACGCAGAACTTTCGTTCCAAGGGTTCCACCCCCCCCCCCCCCCCGTGAAAGGCTTGAGCGCTGTGTTTGTTTTCACCCTGAATCTGATCACAGTCACAACATAAGAGATGGTGTTTTGAGAATGTAGGTTTTCAAGATGGGGGGCGGGCGGGGGGTGGCGAGAACCAAGCAAACCATCCTGGGACTCCGCCGCCGTCCCACCCCGAGGGCGACCCGAGCCGAGGACAGTCGGAGGCCACCCGGCAGGCCGGTTCCCTTGACAACCCGTCGGCCCCGCCCGCGCGCCACCGCCCGCTGCCCCGCGGAGGACGATCCCGGGCGCGGGCGAGCCGGGGCAGCCGCCGCCGGGCCCCGCGGGACCCGGGCCGGCCGCGGGCCGGGAGCACCCCCCCCCCCCGCCCGGGCCACCCGTCCCCGCCCGCCGGGGCCGGTATTTTTCTGGTTGCCATAGAAACGCCGGAGACGGAAGAACGTGTTGCGCGGCACAAAAGAAAGCGAATATGTAACCGGAGCCGAGCGCAGGCTCGGCGGCGGCGGGCGCTCCCACCGCCCCGGGAGGACCCGCCGGGACCCGCGGGGGACCCGCGCACACCGCCACGCCGGGGGCCAGGCAGGCCCCGGGCCCGCCCCGGGCGCCCCGCGCGCACGCCCGGCCTCCCGGTGCCCAGCCGGCCCGCGGCGGGAGCGGGCGAGCCCCGGGCAGGACCGAGCCCCGGGCAGGACCGAGCCCCCGGCACCACGCCCCGCGGAGAGGGCGCCGGGCACCGCGCCGGCCACCTACCTCCTTCCTGGCAGCGCCCGGGCGCGCGTGGACGTGAGCGCCGCGGCCCCGGGCTTCCCCGGCCGCCACTACTTTATGGGAGCCGTGAGTGAGCCGCCGCCGGAGAGAAAGGGAGACTCCACCCAAGGGGTGGACCCTTCGAGAAGGGAGAGTGGTCCTCGGCTGACGTCTCTGCCCACCATGTCACTTCCTTTCCGAGCGGGCGGCCCGGGGAGGGGCGCGGCCGGGGCGCTGCGCGCGTCCGCCCGGGGGCCCGGGCCGCTGGGGGTGGGCACGGGCGGGGCCGGGGCCCACGCCCCCTCCCGCCCCCCCTCCCCGCGCGCGCTCGCCCCGCTCCGGGCCCCGGGCGCCGCCCGCCCCTCGGCGCTGCGACCCAGCCACCCCGCGTCCCTGCTCCGCTCCCGTGTGTCCTCCTGCCCGGGGCCCAGGGGCTGCGGATTGGGGGGTCGGGAGTTTGGGGGGCTCCGCACCCACGATCTTTATAAACCAGCACCCCCTTCACCCGCACTCACCCCTGTTCCGCTGCGCGGGGAGGAGGCCGGGGTCCCCGGGACCAGCCCGCCAGCCCGGGGACGGAACAACTGGCGGGCGAAGCGTGGGGAGGTGGGGACGGCGGGGATCCGGGCCGCGAGGCCCTCGGGGGGACGGAGCGCTGCCCGCCCAGCCCGGCTCCGCTGCCTGGGCGCACACGCGGGCGCACGCGGGCGCACACGCGGCCGGCCGGCCGGGCACACGCGCGTGGACACGGGCAGGTGGCACTGGCACCGCGCGCGCCGGCGGGGGTCGGAGCACATCTGTAGAAGGCGAGCGCAGCGCCCGGGCCGCCCGGGCCCGCGGGGACGGCGGGGCGGCGGCGATCCCCGAGGACTCGCGCCCGCCCTCCCCCCCACCCCCGCCCTCACAGCCATTGTCACCCCCGGCTCCTCGCGCGCCCGCCCGGCTCCTCGAGGCTTGGGATTCACCACCCAGAGCCACGAGACATCAAAGGAGGACGGAAAGGGCCTCGCAGCGGGAGGCTGCAAAGGGCACCTTCCGTGGGGCCAGGAGTGGGGTGGAGTCGGTCCCCGGGCCTCGCGTTGGCCCCTCCGCCTGAGCTGGCGATGGAGGACCCCCGAGGCCCGAAAAGGGGGTCGGAACCGAAAATCCACTTGTTTGTCACATAATCTGCGACAAAGGTGGGCACCAATGGCCTGTAATCACGCCTGTAATCCTAGCTAGTCTGGAGGCTGAGGTCTGAGGATTAGGTTGTTTAAAGCCAACCCCGGGAGACTCATCTCCGATTCACCTGGGCCTCTAGATAAGTGAAAAGAGCACTAGCCTTGAGCAAAGTAGCTAAGGAATAGCACCCAGGCCCTGAGTTCAAGTCCCAGTACTGGAACAGTAAAATAAATAAATAAGCAATGACTTCTTTAATACCCGTGTGAAAATGAAGTCAACCATCTTGAAATGCTTTTTAAACATGTAGATAAGAAATTTCTTTCAGTCCATGCAACTTTTGAGAGTTCCGGCTCCTAACTTCTCAAACTACAGTTTATGATCTCATTGTTGGTAAAAATGTCAAAGGGGTTTTCAAAGTCCTTTCCACCCTCTTTCTCATGGTTGAATTCTGGATAGGAATTTACTTAAAAATCCACAAGCTGCAATCATTCACGCTATACGTTTCACAAGCACAGTCAGTGGAAACTAGGTTTCAATGGAAACTAAAATTTTTCACAGTTACAATTCAAGTCTAACCTCAATATTTAATGTCGTTATTTCCATTGCTGTGCTTAAAACGATTCTGCTCACCATTGCTAAGCCTCGGCCTGTTGGGACTACATCACCCTCAACCTGGTTATCTCATAAACACAGCTGAGAAATAGGGAAGGAAAAAATATCATTACTTCTGAAAATGTAAAGTAGAATGGCCACATTCATTGATTAAATCCTATGCAATTTATTTAAAATGAGTTTAATTTGTTTGGACATTTTAATTACAGAAAGAATATGTATTGCCCCCACCCTCTTCCTTTTCTTGCCAATTTCATTCTTTCCATGGGATCTTTAACTACTTTGCTGTGCATAACCATCTAGCCTCTTTCTGAAGCATATACATATGTGTGTGTGTGTGTGTGTGTGTGTGTGTGTGTGCGCGCGCCAGTACTGGGACAGGAGCCCAGAGACTAGACACTGTCTTTGCTCAAAGCTAATAATCTATCACTTGGGCCACAGCTCTACTTCCAGGTTTTTAGTGCTTAATTGGAGACATGAGTCTCTCAGACCTTTCTGCCCAGACTGACATCAAACCCACAGCCTCGTATCAGCCTCCTGAGTGTCTGGACAACAGGTGTGAGCCACCTGTGCCCAGCACAGGATGTTTTTAAGATATACAATGTTTTAGATCCTTGTTTTTTTTAACGTATATTGTCATGGATATTTTTATGTCACTATATATAAATACACATTTTTGTTTGGTATTTTCATTTGTTTACTACTCTTGCCAACAGAAAATTCATGAACATCCTTGCAACTACCCTTTTCAAGAAAGTGATTTATTAGCGTATAGCAATCATACCAAGATAGACGTTTCATTGTGATATTTCTGTATGTACATATGATGTACTTTTAACTATTCTCTCTATTACTTTCTTATCCCTGCCACCAAATCTCCCTTTCAAATACATTTTCACTTGTTTTTTTCATCTTGTTTTCTGGGCCTGGGGTTTGCAATCAGGGCCTGGGCACTGCTCCTGAACTTTTACATTCAAAGCTAGTGTGCAGTTGAGCCACAGCACCACTTCTGGCATGTTTGTTTGGGTTTTTTGGTGGTTAATTGGAGATAAGAGCCCATGAATAACTAGGATTACAGGCATGAACCACCAGGGCTTGACACTTTCTTACAGTTTTCAGTGCGTTTTTTGTGCCTTTTTACATGTGCACACACTGTACTTGTAGCATGCTCTCCCCTCTTCCCACCTCCCGCTCACTCCCCTTACCCCAATAATTTTTTTTTTTAGATCTAGATTCTGCATCTAAGAGAAAGCATGCCATATTTGTCTTTCTGCATCCGGTTCAGTGATGAGTTCCAGTTCCATCCATTTTCCAGACAATCACATAATTTGACTATTTTTATGGCCCAGTAGTATTCCAATGTGTGATTGTATCACATCTTCTATATGATTGTATCACATCTTCTTCATCCATTCATCTGGTGATAGGCCTCTGGGCTGCATTTACAGCATGGCTATTGTGAACAGAGCTGCAGTAAACACAAGTGTGCAGGTACTGCTAATATCTCCTGACTTATTAGAACCTATATTTTATATCCCTACCTTTAAAAGGAAGTTTGAATGGTTGCAGGTTCCCATCTAATGATCAAGTTGAACACATGTTTTTTGACTATGCACAGCAGAAAACATGACTAAAATCTGGACAGTGCCCCCAAAGGGGCGCAAAGTTGTAGAAACAAAAGAGATAGAAAGACTGGGATATAATGGAGGTGGTGTCTGAGGTGTGCGCCAGTTCTGAGTTGGTCCAGCGGGGGAGGAAGGGGCAGGGCTGGAGCTGCGGTTTGTCAGCCCAGCCAATGGTAGACGGGTGTGAGTGGACAGTGCATTTTCATTAAGACAGAAACAAATACTATAGAGAAGGAAATTCAGATAGAGCAGCCCTAACCCAAAATTGACATCAGAAATGCTCAAAAACACACAATTGTTAGCACTTCAGTGAGACACCATGAGTAGAAAGTTCCACGCCTACCTCATGTGGTGATTTAGGTAAAGACCTAGGCACGCTCAGAGCATCGCCTAAAACTGCCACCGGACTGTGAGCTGAAGTGCATATAAAACCCAATAAATGCCGTGTTTACACATGGGTCCCATCCCCAACATGACTCATGACGTCTACTCAAATATGCCGAAGTCCAAACATTTAAGAAAAACTCAAAATCCAGAATCATTCTGGCTCCAGGCATTCCGATAAGACATAGCCTATCAATTAGAAAAAGAAGAGAAAGAAAGCTAACAAAGAAAGAAAGTATCAAGTCCTAATTCAGTAGAGATGTAACTTTTTTTTTTTTTTTAGTCAGTCATGGGGCTTGAACTCTGGGCCTGGGCACTGTCCCTGAGCTCTTCAGCTCAAGGTGTGCACTCTACCACTTGAGTCACAGCACTACTAGTAGAGATGTATAAATAACTATAAAGTTGTGGCTTTACATAGAATGTCAACAGGAGGGGAGAGATAGGGAACAATTCTCGGGAACAATTCACTCAACCAACATTCAAGGAACTACAGTGGAAAAGATGCCATGGGGGGAGGGGGTGCTACTACTCTCTGTGGTGATATAAATGGATGACATCTCTGAACTTTTCATTAAGTAAGATTTTTCATGAGTCTATAAATGTTCACATTCCTTAATACAATTTAAGGAGGGGGAGGAAGAAGAGGAAGAGGAGGAAGACAATTGAATAGTTGGTACATCTTCTATGAAGGAAATAGAGGTAGACCCAAAGACTCAGGTATAGACTTCATTAGAGGCTCGTATGCAATATCTGAAGCTTCAGCTCAGCCTTCAAATCACAGGGTCCTATGATGGGTCCCTCTGCAAACATCCTATTTCTGTTTTTGTTTTTGTTTTGTTGTCAGTCGTGGGGCCTGATCTCTGGGCCTGGGCGCTGTCCCTCAGCTCTTCAGCTCAAGACTAGCGCTCTACCACTTGAGCCACAGCACCACTTCTGGCTTTTTTCTGCTTATGTGGTGCTGAGGAATCAAACCCAGGGCCTCATGCATGTGAGGCAAGCACTCTACCACTGAAATACCTTCCCATCCAAACATCCTATTTTTGAAAGAGCATTTTTTATAATATGGTAAGTGAAAAGAAAAATAACTTTATTGCAAATATAAATCAAATTATGTGGAGTGGCTGAATAAGTATTGCCCTAAATTTATGCCTTCCCCAGAACCTCAGAGTATGGCCTTATTTGGAGTCATTGCACTTATGATTCTTAAGATGAAGTAAGGAGACCAGCTCAGAGATACAGAACTTGCCCAGAAAGCATGAGGACCACGCTGTATTTCATCCTTCACATTGTGAAAACAATTAATTAATTAAACAAATAAATATGAAGTCCTAAAGGAATAATGTGGGGGCTAGATCAATGATTCCTCCTTTGTAAGAAAAGGGCACAGAGCTCACACAGAGAATAAGGCCACATGTCACAGAGACAGTGGAATGAGGAAGACTCCAAGCTAAAGCTAGGAGAGACCCAGGCAGCACATTCCCTGCTGACATTTCCAACACCTGGCCTCCTGACCTGTGATAGTATCAATTATTATTGTTTTTACGTAATTGGTTTAAGTCACTCATTCTGCCAGACCTGGGAAAGGTTCACGGTGTAAAAAGGTCAGTACTCACATTCATCCCCAAACCAGGTAGGGATCCAATGGAAAAAGAGAACTATAAACCAATCTTTCTGATGAACACAGACAAAGCTCTTCAACAAAATGCTAGCCAACAGAATTCAGCAAGTAATCAAAAAAGTCATACATTTTGATCAAATGGGTTTTATCCCAGAGATATAAGGCTGGTTTACCATACATAAATCAATAAGCATAATACATCACATCAACAGAGCTGAAGATAAGAACCACATGATCATCTCAATAGATGAAAAAAAAGTCTTCAACAAAATCCAATATCCACTCATGTTAAAAGTTCGGGAGAAACCAGGAGTAGAAAGAACGTATCTCAAAATAATAAAGGTTATATATAACAGACCAACAGCCAGCATCAGTGAATGGCGAAAAACTAAAACCACTTCCCCTAGACCATGTTCTCTAAAACCAGAAACAAAGCAAGATGCCCACTCTTTCCACTCCTCTTCAATATAATTCTAGAATTCCTAGCCAGAGCCATAAGGCAAGAAAAATATATAAAAAAGGATCCACATAGGCAAAGAAGAAGCCAAACTATCCCTATTTGCACACCACATGATCTTATATCTAAAGGACCCAAAGCAGTACATCCCCAAGCTCCAAGAGCTATTGATAACTTTGGCAAGGTAGCAAGATACAAATTCACCCACAAAAATCAGTAGCTTTTACCAGCACGACTATGTTTATTGCAGCATTATTTACTATAGCTAAGATATGGAACCAACCCAAGATGCCCCTCAGTAGATGAATGGATCAAGAAAATGTGGTATATATACACAATGGAATTCTATGCCTCCATCAGAAAGAATGACATTGCCCCATTTGTTAGGAAATGGAAAGACTTGGAAAAAATTATATTAAGTGAAGTAAGCCAGGCCCAGAGAAACATAGGTCCCATGATTTCCCTTATTTGCAATAACTAGTATATGTCTGAGTCAAGCAGAAAAGGTCAGATAAGTTGATGTTAGGGAAATAAACCCTAAGATATGTATTCAAATGTTTTTTTTTCTCTTTCATGTGATTGTTTCTAACACGTTTATAAGATTATTTCTTTGTTGCTTTGTATGTCCCTCCCCTATGGTATAACCCCCGCTTTTACTGTATTTGATGTCGGTATAATTTGTGGAGGGGAAGGGGAAAAACAAATCATTTAAATAGGGATACAGGTGGACCCATTGCAACAATGAGATGTACAAGTCGTTATGTCGAAAATGAACTTTACAACTTTGGTGGGGGGGGGGGAGGGGGGGAGGATTGGATGGGAGGGGCAGGGGAGAATGGGAAGGGATGGGAAGGGGAAACAAAGGAGGAGGCTACAATGCTTGATAAGAAATGTACTCATTGTCTTGCCCATGTAATTTTAACCCCTGTGTACAGTATTTTCACAATAAAAAAAAGAAAGAAAGAAAAAGAAAAAAAATCAGTAGCTTTTAAGTATATTAAAAAAGTACAAGCAGAGAGAGAAATCAGGGAAACACCCCAATGTGTTAATAGCCTCAAACAAACAAAAATCTGTGCATAAACCTAACCAAGGAAGCAAAAGACCTTCATAGTGAAAACTAAAAATTTGAAGAAAGAAATCAAAGACATCATCAGGAAATGGAAAGATCTTCCAGATTTTTGGAAAGGTAGAATTAATACTGTGAAAATGGCCATACTGCCAAAAAATGATTACAAATTTAATGCAATTCTCATCAAAATTCCTCCCAATGAAATTATTTACCAAGATAGAGGTAATAATTCAAAATTTCACATGGAACAACAAAAGGCCTCAAATAGCAAGAGCAATTCTAGGCAATAATAATAATAATAATAATAATAACAATGCTTGGGGTATCACAATCCCTGACCTCAAGCTCTACCACAGAGCTATAATAACAAAAACAGATTGGTATTAACACAAAAATAGACCCATAGATCAATGGAACATACTAGAATATCTGGAAATAAAATCATATACTTACAGTCATTTGATAAAGGAGCCAAAGATATGCACTAGAAAAAAGAGTCTTTTCAATAATTGGTGTTGGGAGCCGGGCACCGGTGGCTCACACCTGTAATCCTAGCTACTCAGGAGGTTGAGGTCTGAGAATCATGGTTCAAAGCCAGCCTGGACAAAAAGTCCATGAAACTCTTATCTCCAATAAAACATGAGAAAATCAGAAGTGGCGCTGTGGCTCAAGTGGTAGAGTGCTTGCCTTGAGCTGAAGAGCTCAGGAACAGCGCCCAGGCCCAGAGTTCAAGCTCCACAACTGAAAAAAAATAATGGTGTTGGGAAAACTGGGCATCCATTTGCAGAAAATTAAAAGTAGATCCCTTTTTGTCACCATGCACAATTATCAACTCAAAGTGGATGAAAAACCTCAGTGTCAGACACAAAACTTTGAAATTACTGCGCGAGAGTAGAAGAAACACTAGAACTCATAGGCATAGGCAGAAACTTTTTGAAGGGTCCCAGGGGCACAGCAGATAGGAGAGAGACTTCACAAATTGGATTAGATTAAAATAAAAAGTTTCTGCACAGCAAAAAATATAGTTACTAAACTAGAAAGACAGCCAACAGACTGGGAGATATTTTCCAGCAATACACCTAACAAAGGCCTAATATCCAAAATATTCAAGAAACTAACCCTTCCCAAACCTAATAAACCAATCACTAAATGGGCCAAGAAGCTAAGAAGAGACTTCTCAGAAGAAGAGGTAAGAACGGCAAAGAAACACATAAGGAAATGCTCATTATCCCTGGCCGTAAAGGAAATGCAAATCAAAACGGCTCTGGGATTCCATCCCACCCCAGTTAGATTGGCCAACATTGTGAATTCAAACAACTGCAAATGTTGGTGGGGATGTAGGGGAAAAGGAATCTTATTGCACTGTTGGTAGGGATGTAAACTAGTACAACCATTCTGGACAGAAGTCTGGAGGTTCCTCAAAAAACTAAACATATTTCTTCCCAACTACCCAGCTATACCACTCCTGAGCATCCACCCAGAACATCACAAGCCAGGACACTGTAAAGACACTTGCACACCCTTGCGCATTGCTGCACTATTCACAATAGCCAAGCTACAGAAACAGCCCCAAAATAGATGAGTGGATCCAAAAAACACGTGGCCCCATACACAGTGGAATTTTACATAGCCATTAGAAAGAATACAACTATGTCATTTGCAGGGAAATGGATGGACCTACAACAAATCATGTAAAGCGAGGTAACCCACGCTCAGAGAGACAAATGGTGCATGGTTTCTCTCATATGTGGAAGCTAGACTTAAAATTCACAGGGGCTGGAATTCTATGCCTCCATCAGAAAGAATGACATTGCCCCATTTGTTAGGACATGGAAAGACTTGGAAAAAATCATAGTAAGTGAAGTAAGCCAGGCCCAAAGAAACATAGGTCCCATGATTTCCCTTATTTGCAATAACTAGCATATGTCTGAGTCAAGCAGAAAAGGTCACATAAGTTGATGTTAGGGAAATGAACCCTAAGAAATGTATTCAAATGTTTTTTTCTTTCATGCGATTATTTCTAACACATTTATAAGATTATTTCTTTGTTGCTTTGTATGTCCCTCCCCCACAGTATAACCCCTGCTTTCACTGTATTTGATGTCGGTATAATTTGTGGAGGGGAAAGGAAAAAACAAATTATTTAAATAGGGATACAGGAGGACCCATTGCAACAATGAGACGTACAAGTCGTTATGTCGAAAACAAACTTTACAACTTTTGTGGGGGGAGGGGGGAGGAAGATTGGGTGGGGGGGCAGGGGAGGATGGGAAGGAATGGGAAGGGGAAACAAAGGAGGAGGCTACAATGCTTGATAAGAAATGTACTCATTTTCTTGCCCATGTAATTGTAACCCCTCTGTACAGTATTTTCACAATAAAAAAAATTCACAGGACTCTAGGCATGCACACACAGTGAGACTAAAGGAGGAAAATCTTAGGAGAGGAGCAGAAGGCGCAATGCCTATGTGCCTCTGATTATATTTATCGAAATGAATTCCAGAAAATGGGCAAAAGGTTTTTGTTGTTGTTGTTGTTGTCGTCGTTGTTTTCTTTTCTTTTTGTCTTGCTAGTTTATCTGTCTTTGGGAGGGCAAGGGGAGACAGAAATGGAGGGACAAAAGGTGAACAAACGCAGTAGGGGTATTCACTGGACACTGTTGAAAATGAGTGAGTGGGGACAGAGGGAAAAACTGGGAGAGCGCAAGAGAAGGTGTGACATTGTCCCAAAACAAATGTGCTCTTTCCCTGACTTGTGTAACTGTGACCCCTTGTACACTACCTTTATATTGGCAATAAAAAATAAATTTAAGGAGAGGGTAACAATGCCCAACAAGAAATATACTCATTACTGTACTGACGTAACTGTAACCTCTCTGTACAGCATCTTTACAAAAAAATTAAAATAAAAAATAATAAATTTAGAGGGTCACTAAATTCTTGGAAACGGTTATTTCTGGTGAAGGAGAGTTCTTTTAATTTAGTTTTTTTAATATCTTACTGCATCATGGGGAAACTGCCCACGAAGTACACGCACGATGGTTACCATAATACAAACGTGACTTAAAACTAAAAATGTAGTGTTCTAGAGCACTTTATGATATTAGCAAGTAAGAATAATGACTAGAACATGTTAAATCCAGTAACAAAAGAGTGTTCAGAGGCTCTGTAGGGGTGGAATTCTGTGTATAACAGACATGCATTCCTGGTAGCTGGTGGCTGATGTTATAATCCTAGCTACTCGGGAGGCTGAGATCTGAAGATCCCAATTTGAAGCCAGCCCTGGCAGACAAATTTTCCAGACTTTTATCTCCAATTAACCAAATCCCTTCCCTTCTCTTCCCTTCCCTCTGCATTCATTCTGCAAATCCCTCATTTTATAGAGGACAGATGGAGCAGAACCTCAGAGACTGATACTGCCTGTTCAACGAGTGCAACTAACAAGAGGATTGAAGCCGACTAGGTATTTAGAAATTCTTACAGTTCTTCCCAGTGTATTTCAAACACCAAATCTGAAAATTATCTATTGCCTTGAAAAAACAAAAAGAGAGCATCTACTTCAACTCATGACCATTCTCCAAAATGTTTTTTGTTTTTGTTTTTTTTGTCAGTCCTGGGGCTTGAACTCTGGGTCTGGGCGCTGTCCCTCAGCTCTTCAGCTCAAGGCGAGCGCTCTACCACTCGAGCTACGGCGCCACTTCCCGTTTTCTGGTGGTTTATTAGAGATAAGAGTTTCACGGACTTTCCTGCCTGGGCTGGCTTTGAATCAGGATCCTCAGATCTCAGCCTCCTGAGTAGCTAGGATTACAGGCGTGAGCCAGCGGCATCTGGCAATATATATATATATATATTTTTTGCCAGTCCTGGGGTTTGAACTCTGGGCCTGGGCGCTGTTCCTCAGCTCTTCAGCACAAGGCTAGTGTACTACCACTTGAGCCACAATGCCACTTTTGGCTTTTTCTGCTTGTGTGGTGCTGAGGAATCGAACCCAGGACCTCATGCATACAAGGCAAGCGCTCTACCACTGAGCCACCTTCCCAGCCCCTCCAAAATGTTTAGATTTCAAAACACTATAATGATCAGGTATAACTCACTGTAACTACTGAGAGAGGGCTGGTTAGGGGAATGAGGATGAATATAGTCTGAACAGATGGCATGCACAAGGATAGAGCTATGAACGGCATTGAAACTGAATCGGGAAGGAGATAAGGGGCCACTGATTGCTAGGCAGAGGTTGGGTGGAATACACTGTAGAAATGTCATGGTGAGATGCCCTCTGGTATAGCTAGTAAGAAAATTAAACCTAATATCAACAAAAAAAGTCCTCCTCCTCTCTGTGCATTTTGAGTTAGTAGAAAGGAGTTCATTTTGCCTACTGATGGCCTGAAAAAGAAGTTAGCCTTGCAGCATGACGGCTGGCACAGCGGCCCTGCCGCCCGCTCGAGTCATCTCGACTTCACGTTCAAGCCCGTTCTGGTTCAAGGAAACTCACATTTGAGAAGAAGCCAGCGGAAGAACAATCCGGGCTCCGCTGGTGTCCGGCTGCCACACCCGTCCTCGGTCAGTGCTCCAGGGCCTGCTGCCTCTGCAGAGTAAAGGAGAAAACACTCCACGTCTCCTGGTGCAGCTCTGTCTTTGTGCGAGAGCCTGGGATCCATATAACGAATTCTACCATTCAGCTAGCTCTGATCCTTGCCGCAGAGTCCCGGGCTTTCTTGGTTATTGTTGAGGGGGAGGGGGGCAGATGGACGAGGCCTAATTCTCCACAGAAGGGTCTCGGAGCCTCCACTTGTCCATTCACAGAATCATGACTGTGGTTGTGATGTCTAGATAAGCGTCGGGATGCAATCATTCGGGTAGGTCTGAACCGAGAGATGGCTTCTCCCTGCCCCGGGCTCCTCGGTCCTGCACCGCAGAGTTAGTTATGCAACACCCTGGGGAACGCGCTCATTTAGGCATCCTACAGGCATCTCCGGCCGCGGAAGTCCAAAGCCAGATCTTCTGGTCCCACCGTGCCCAGGGCCGCGCGTCCTCCCTTTCAGCGCCAGGTCCCCTGTGTTGCTGGAACTGGTGACGGAGATGTGAGCTTCAGTCCCTTCCTGTTCTTGCTTCCCTTTCTTCTCAAAGACATCTGTGAGCAGTGCCCCTCACCTCTCCCCGCCGTGAGGCCAGGGCGGCCTGCCTCACTGGGCTTAGGTGACTGCACGGCTCCTCAGCTTCTCTTGTCAACATAAAACCCCAACTCCCTAGGGTGACACACAGGGCCCTTTGTGACACAGCTGCCTCCAAGGCCCCATCTCCACCACTCACCCCTCCCCAGTGTCACCTCTCTCAGCCTTGACCTCTGCCTAACCACCTCCTCCAGAAAGCCCTCCAGCACAGCTCCTTCCAAGGCCCCCGGGTGCCTTAACTGTAGCTCTGCGCAGGCATTTGGCACATGGGAACCTAATTGGCAGGTTTAAAAGTTTTTATTGTTATTATATAGGTGATGAACAGAGGGGTGACAGTGACACAAGTCAGGTAATGAGTACATTTTGGGGGATCAATATTCCCCCCTCCCCTCTCTCCCAGTCCCCCCACCACCCCGTTCCCACTCACTCATTGTATAGCTCATTTTCATAGCTCCAGCGAGTACCATTGCTGCGTTTGCTCACCTTTTGTCTTGACACTTATGTGTCCCTCTTATCCCTCCAACTAACTGGCAGTTTTGCCAGGGCAGGACCTGTGCTTCCTAAGGCCCAACATAGCTGGATGGATGAATGGATGGATCCCTGAAGATTTTCCCCAGTGCCCTTTTTGGCCATGGGCAGTTGAGATTTTGTAACCCAAACAAGTTTCATTTCTGGTATTGCTTCTGTGCTTGATATATATATATATATATATATATATATACATATATATATATATATACATATATATATACACACATATATATACACATATATATACATATATATATTACCAATGCGGTTCAAGAAATGATTGAACTCCACAAAATCATCTCCGCTGTCCGTTTAGTCGGTCCAGCCGGTTTTCCCAGCTGTCTCCCCAGTCAGCTATTGGTTGCTGCTGGCCTTCACTCTCTCTCCAGTGCCTGTCACCTCTGCGGACTGAGCACTCAGCCTCCTGGATCGGATTATTTTTCTATTTTATTAGTGAGAAACTTGGAGGTGAGCTACGTCAAGTCGCAGCTTCACGTTCACGTCACGGGTCAATACCAGAGGCCAGAAGTCAACCAGATGCTGGGAATGGAAGCTGTGCTGGTGGTGCACTCTACCAGAGTCACCCCTCCAATCCACGACACCCCATGATTGACCTCTATACAGAGCGGACCACAGTGGTGTGGGGTCCCAAAATGTGTTTCAAGTCTTAACCTGTGTGAGGAATACTCATTTTAACTTGTGGACATTACATTTGAAACTCGGGATCTGTTTCTACTTGTGTGTGCTTTCATGTTGTTTACTCAGGTAAGACCTATTCTTACTGACTATACTTGTAGTCTATAGTCCACATGTCAGTTTTTTCACTCATCCATCAGTTTATTCCATTATTTCAACAACTTGATTGCTCAACTGCATTTTTCTATTTGTTTTTCTACCATTTTCTCTTTTTTTTTTCCTTTGCAGTGCTGAGGATTGAACCTAGGACCTTGCACACAGAGTCAAGTGCTCTACCATGGAGTCATTCTTTACACTGTGTACAGTGTAAAGTTTTAAATGATCCTCAAATAACCACTTTGGCATAACACTTATCAAGGAAATCTCTTGGATGTGGTGACGCAAACTGTGGGCCTTTCCCCAACAGCTCTTCAGTTCCTTGGTGGCAGAGACTCAAACCACTGCAGACTGTTCTACAAGGCTTTTCCACAGAGGGACCAAAGCTCCAGAGCATGGTGATGTTGGACTGAGGAAAAGAGCGGGCACTCTCCTCCCCGCGGCTGGTGAGAACGCTGGATGGGACGATGGGAAGCTTCCTCCCAGATGCAGCCATAGGAGGGGAATGCGGCTAAATGTCTTGGGACCCAGGACACTGGAAATACCTGGAGCAGTTGGCTGAGCAGTGACCCTTCCCCGCAGAAAGGGATGGTGCACACAAGGCGGGGAAGAAGCAAACAGAAAGAGACAGAGGTGAGTGCAGGGCCTGTGCTGTGTGTCAGGCCGCCTCCCTCTCTATGGGAAGACCTTGCCCTGGCCGGGCTGAGGGGCCCAGGCGGCCCCCTTCCACGTCCACTCCCGCACGGCCCACACCTGCCCCCCAACCTTGCTACTGTGCTTTCTCTTGTTAGCCATGTGGACCAGACAAGACTTCCTCCGCCTTGCTCTGGAGACGGCTCCTCAGGGGTGTCTGGCTGTACAAATCTATTTGCCTCCATCTTACGAATCCTCCTGAGGAACAGCATCGCCTTGAACCAGGGAGTGTGGCTCCTTGGCTCCACTCCTCGCTCTGCTCTGCGCACGGGCCCTCCCGGGGCCGCTCTGCGGCCCTGATGCACGGCCCCGCAGCTGGGAGCAGCAGGCATGCAGACAGTGTGTGTCCTCCTGAGCTGCAATCCTGCATTTCTGTGTTTGCCTTCGCAGAGGGCCAGGCCTGGCTTTCCGTGGAACTCTGTCTCGGGAGCTGGACTTTGCACACCCACACACCTGAGTGTGCTTTTCTACAAAGTGTTTGGCCTTTTGCTTAGTTACACTTTCTTCATGAGCTGGCATCTGCTCACCTTTGTGCTTGTCTGATTACTCACCAGCCTCCCACCTGCCTGGGAAACAGATCCTGCTGCGTCTCTGTCTCCACTGAGCTGTACCTCAGGGATGGAGAGGGGAGGCTCCCAGAGGCATTTTCCTGTCTAGTTTTTACTGAAATGAAAGATCTGAGTTATTGTTGAGAAAAATTCTCTTAATGAATTGCTTACCAACTAAACATTAGCTAACTGGGAGATAAACTTGTCCAAATCATTCTCAGAGTTGGACCTAGAGGGGGAAAATGAACTGAGGGTTTCAAGAATTCAATAGGAAGGAACTAAAGTACAGCAGTAGAACTCACTAGACACTGGTGAAAGTGAACTACCCAACTCATGGGTGGAGAGGAGGGAGGGACTGGGAGAGGATGAGGGAACAGAAGACACTGTACAACAGAGGAAATGTACTCAGTACTTGACTCATGTAATTGTAATACCTCTGTACATCACCTTTGTAATAACAATAAAGAAAATAATAATTTAAAAAATAACCAAAGCAAAAGGACTTGAGGCGGGGCCCAAGTGGGAGCATCTGCCTAGCAAGCATACCACTATGAGTTTCCTATTACTACTAAACATATATATATATATATATATATATATATATATATATTTATGTATTTATATATGCCGGGTGATTGCAGCTCACAGTTATAATCCTAAGTACTCAGGAGGCTGACATCTAAAGATCATGATTCAAAGCTAGCCCAGGTGGAAAAGCCTATGAGACTCTCTTATCTCTAGTGAAACATCAAAAAGCCAGAAATAGGGGCTGGGAAGGTGGCTCAGTGGTAGAGCCCTTGCCTTGCATGCCTGAGGCCCTGGGTTCGATTCCTCAGCACCACATAAGCAAAAAAAAAAAAGCCGGAAGTGGCGCTGTGGCTCAAGTGGTAGAGCACTAGCCTTGAGCTGAAGAGCTGAGGGACCGTACCCAGGCCCAGAGTTCAGACCCCATGACTGGACCCCCCCCCAAAAAAAAAAACAGCCAGAAATAGAGCTGTGCCTCAAGTGGTGGAATACTAACCATGAGCAAAAAAGCTCCAGGGCAGCACCCAGGCCTGTGCTCAAGCCCCAGGACTGGCACCCACAAAATAAATAAAATACAACAACACATTTATTTTAAAAAGGGGGAGTAGGGACTCATCAAAGAAAGAGAACTATAGACCCATTTCTTTGATGAACGTTGATGCAAAACTTCTCAACAAAATTTTGGCCAATCGACTTCAACAATTCATCCAAAAAATCATACACCATGATCAAACAGGATTCATTTCAGGGATGCAAAGCTGGTTCAATATATGCAAATCAATTAATATAATTCATCACATCAACAAGAGCAAGGATAAGAACCACATGGTTATCTCAATAGATGCAGAAAAAGCATTTGATAAGATCCAACACCCCTTTATGATGAAGGTCTTAGAAAAATTAGGAATCCATGGAACATTCTTCAATACAATAAAGGCTGTATATGACAAACCCACAGCCAGCATTATACTTAATGGTGAAAAACTAAAGCCATTTCCTCTGAACTCGGGAACAAGACAAGGATGTCCACTCTCTCCAGTTCTCTTCAATCTAGTATTAGAATGCCTAGCTACAGCAATAAGACAAGATGCAAACATAAAGGGGATCTAAATAGGGAAAGAAGAAGTAAAACTCTCCCTCTTGGCAGATGACATGATCTTGTATTTAAAGAATCCCACAGATTCCATTCCCAAATTACTCAAGCTGATTCAAAACTTTGGCAAAGTAGCAGGGTATAAAATTAACCCTCAAAAATCAATGGCTTTTCTGTATGCCAACAATGAGAAAAGTGTGGCTGAAATTAGGAAAACAACTCCATTCGTAATAGCCCTACAAAAAATAAAATACCTAGGAATTAACTTAACCAAAGAAGTGAAGGACCTCTATGATGAAAACTTTAAAATCTTGAAAAAGGAAATCAAAACAGAACTTAGAAAGTGGCAAATACTCCCATGCTCCTGGATTGGAAAGATTAACATTGTGAAAATGGCAATACTTCCCAAGGCTATCTACAAATTCAATGCGATACCTATCAAAATTCCAACCTCATTTTTCACGGAAATAGAAGAGGCAATCCAAAAATTCATATGGAACAATAAAAGACCCCAAATTGCAAAAACAATCCTCAACAGAAAGAACGGTGCTGGAGGAATACCAATACCAAACTTCAAACTCTACTACAAAGCCATAGTAATCACAACAGCTTGGTACTGGAACAAGAACAGACTTCAGGACCAATGGAATAGAATTGAAAACCCAGAAATGAACCTACAGACCTGTAGCCCTCTAATCTTTGATAAGGGAGCTAAAAAAATAGAATTGAAGAAAGACAGCCTCTTCAGTAAATGGTGCTGGCAAAATTGGTTAACTACTTGTAGAAAACTGAAACTAGATCCTTATATATCACCCTGCACCAGAATCAACTCCAAATGGATCAAAGACCTTGGAGTCAAAGCAGACACTCTGAAAACATTACAGGATGGATTAGGAGAAACCCTAGGTCTCCTTGGCACATGCCAAAATTTTCTTAGTAGAGACCCAGAAACACAACAAATCAAAGAAAGGTTGGACAAATGGGATTGCATGAAGTTGCAGAGCTTCTGCATGGCAAAGGACATAGCTAGCAAGATCAATAGAAAGCCCATGGAATGGGAAAAGATCTTCACTTGCCATACAACGGACAAGGGTCTCATATCTAAAATATACCTGGAACTCAAAAAATTAAATCCCAGAACAAATCTTCAAAGAAACAACTGCCCAATAAATAAGGGGCTAAAGACTTAAAGAAAAATTTCTTTGAAGAGGAAAGAAGGATGGCCAATAGACACATGAAGAAATGCTCAACCTCTCTAGCCATAAAAGAAATGCAAATCAAAACAACATTGAGATACCACCTCACTCCAGTTAGAATGGCTAAAATCAAGAACTCTAATAACAACAGATGCTGGAGGGGATGTGGACAGAAGGGAACCTTACTGCATTGTTGGTGGGAGTGTAAACTTGTTCAACCACTTTGGAAAGCAGTATGGAGGTTCCTCAAAAGACTCTACATAGAGCTCCCCTATGACCCAGCAATCCCACTTTTGGGCATTTACCCAAATGATCACAAACAAGACCACACTAAAGCTACCAGCACGACTATGTTTATTGCAGCATTATTTACTATAGCTAAGATATGGAACCAACCCAGATGCCCCTCAGTAGATGAATGGATCAAGAAAACGTAGTATATATACACAATGGAATTCTATGCCTCTATCAGAAAGAATGACATTGCCCCATTTGTTAGGAAATGGAGAGGCTTGGAAAAAATTATATTAAGTGAAGTAAGCCAGGCCCAAAGAAACATAGGTTCCATGGTTTCCCTTATTTACAATATCTAGTATATGTCTGAATCAAGCAGAAAAGGTCAGATAAGGTGATGTTAGGGAAATGAACCCTAAGATATATATTCAAATGTTTTTTTCTTTCATGTGAATGTTTCTAACACATTTATAAGATGATTTCTTTGTTTCTTTGTATGTCCCTCTCCCACAGTATAACCCCTGTTTTCACTATTTGATGTCAGTATAATTTGTGGAGGGGAAGGGAAAAAACGAATCGTTTAAATAGGGATACAGGTGGGCCCATTGCAACAATGAGATGTACAAGTCGTTATGTGGAAAATGAACTTTACAACTTTGGTGCGGGGGGGGGGGGAGGGGTGGGAGGGGGAGTAGTGGGGAGGATTGGAGCGGGGCGGGGGGGGGGGCCTGGGGGAGGATGGGAAGGGATGGGAAGGGTAAACAAAGGAGGAGGCCACAATGCTTGATAAGAAATGTACTCAATATCTTGCCCATGTAATTGTAACCCCTCTGTACAGTATTTTCACAATAAAAAAATAAAAAAATTTAAAAAAGGAAAAAAAAAGGGGGGAGGAACTTTGTCTTCACTTTTTCATTTCATGGTCACCATGCAACATCCTGCCCTTCTATACTTTTTTTAAATGACATTATCATGGGTTTTCTCTCTTAATAGAATATTTTTGACAACAATTGTATTCTGAGAAGAGGAATGGGAGAATCACAGTAGAATCATTTATGGAACAAGGAAGAAACCATTCTCTGAAAAGGGAGTAAGGTATAATTAGAGAAATTGAACTCTTTGCAGAAGGTAAATTTGTATAAATAAAACTGAAAGAATAGACGTCAATTTGTCACAATTAATAAATAGGCTTAGCAGTCAATGTGCTACACCACTGTGAGCGACTTGCTTGTGGAGAGACTGTCTTGTCCAAGGATATTTGTCATATCTGCCAACCCAGGCCTCTGCATGGGACTCATCCTCCCCTATGCAGACAGGTGTCCTGCCCTTGCTGGAATCAGGGTGGCTGTGGACAGTGGTAGAAGAGACCCTGACACTCCCTAGGCAGGGTCAGGAGAGGTCACAGAGGCTGCTGCCTGGCTTCTCCAAGGTTGCTTTGGGGCCCATCTCAGAGCCCCAGTGCATGTGATGTCGTGGGAAGGAGTTTGTAGACAGTCCCTGGGGAGTATAGCTGTGAGTCAGTCCAGGCCAGATGCTCAATGTGCTGGTGCTGTCTGCTGTGGGCCAGGGGCCTGGGTTCCATCAGGCTGTGGTTCATCTTCTGGGGGTGGGGGGTGGGGAGGGAGTCCAGGCATCTTGGAGCCAGGAGCAGCTCCATGGAGGAGCCTGCTCTGAACCGTTGATCTGCAGATGGCAAAATAAAATGGCTGTTGCTTACCAACACTGGGTTTGGGTAGTCAGGATGATCACTGGAGATGAACAAAACCTGCACTAATAATAAGCAATCAGAAAGGTGAAATTTAAAAACTAAAAATATTTACTATAACATCTGAAAGCTCAGTACCAAAGAATGACTCTGATGAGCAGCGCATGAGACCTTCATACAGAAAATGAAAACTGTGAAGGAATTACAGAAGATGTAGAGGAAAGGGGATCTGTTAGGAACACAGATTCGTGTGTGTGTGTGTGTAAAATTTCCCTAAATTGATCTATGCTTTTTGAAGTCATCCATTTACAAACATCAGATTTGTAAGCTGATTCTAACATTTACATGGAAATGCAAAGAGCAAAGCAGAGCTAAGAAAAAGACAGGAACTCCAACTGCTTCAGATTCCCAGCTCTGCAGATATGGTTGTATAAAGTTATCCTGATTGAGACAGTCCAGGAGGAAAAAAAGAGATCAACGATGCAGAACAAAAAATCCAGAAATATGAGGCTGGGAAGGTGGCTCAGTGCCTTGCATACATGAGGCCCTGGGTTCGATTCCTCAGCACCACCTAAGCAGAAAAAGCTGGAAGTGGCACTGTGGCTCAAGTGGTTGAGTGCTAGCCTTGAGCTGAAGAGCTGAGGGACAGTGCCCAGGCCCAGAGTTCAGGCCCCACATCTGGCAAAAAAAAAAAAAAAATTTAAAAATCCAGAAATAGCTGCCATGGGCTTGCGGACAACGGTGTTACAGTGAAGGTGCCGGTATACGGCAGTTGAGAGAAAATAATCAGGGAAAAACAAAATGTGCTAAGTCATTTGGATAACCACACAGAAAAAAATAAAACAAGACCCCTTTCTCACACCATATTCCAAAGTCATTCATAGATGCTCTGTAGCTTAAAATAGGAGGGGTAAAAGAACAAGGACATCTCAAGGACAAAAATGGAAAAACTACCTGCAACTTTGGAGTTTTCTTAAAACAGAATTCAAAAGGCATTAATTCTAAAGGAAAAGACAAAGGAAGTGTTTGGTTTTTTTTTTTAATGAAGAAATTCTATACAACTTGTGAGTGGGGATGGGAGGGGAAAACTGGGAGAGGCAGAAAGAAGGAGAGATATTGTCCAAAAGGAAGTATACTCATTACTTATGTAACTGTAACCCTCTGTACATCACCTTTACAATAACAATAAACACAGAGAGAGAGAGAGAGAGAGAGAGAGAGAGAGAGAGAGAGAGAGAGAGAGAGAGAGAGAGAGAGAGAGAGAGACAGAGACAGAGAGACAGAGACAGAGACAGAGACAGAGAAGGAAGAAAGTTCTAACCATCAAAAGAAGTCCTTGAGAGCCAAAAGGTAAAAGCGGGAAGATGCTTGTAATGGAATGACCAGCAACCCCCACCCCCACTCCACCTTGCCAGAATGTATCAAAATGTCCTTCAAAGCAGTGAGAAAATGTCAACAGCACAGAAAATGTGAAAAGCGTAGGCAGGCACATCGCCAGCAAACATGTCACATCTAGTAAGAGGATGCATGACATGTAAGTTGCTAACAGACATTTGGTAAGGTGTCAGATCCCACGGAAACACGTCCTTAGAACAGCAGACATGTAAAAGATGTAATACACCAACTGTGGTCACAACGGGAAAACAAAGGGAGAGGAAGGACCCCATTCCCTTTGGAAAGCCATAAAGCTCGCCCTGATCACACTGAAGGTGAGCCTATCTCACCGTGTAGCCATTCCGAATTTATGCAGCTACTCAGAGGAAACGTGTGTGCAGGAGACACAGCCTATGAGATGCTGTGCGGGGAGCTGTAATCGCAACCAGGCCGGTGTCTTCAATAGCAGAATAAACGAATATATTGTACTACAGTCATGCTCTCAGGCACCATCCAGCCATGGACACGAGTGAAATTCAGCTACGTGCCACCACAGGGGAAAAAAAATAATGAATCTCATTATGAGTCGAAGAAACTAGACATCGAAGTTGACCGACTGTGGGATGACACTGGTGAGCGCAAGCCCAGGGCAGGTGAGTCTGTGCTGTAAGACATGTCCGGAGACTTGAGGAGCACTGGCTGCATCTGACTTCTTGTTTTAGGTAGTCATTACGTGGGGAGGGTGTGGGTGTTCTACTTCAGGGAAATTAATTCATGTATGTACACATGATTTGGGTCAATTTCCTTATCATTTTAGCTTTTAATAAGCTTGGAGAGGGTTAGGAGTGTTGCTAGAACACAGTGATTCCAGCTTTGATTCATGTAAGGGGCTTCAAGAGAGTACTGGGCAGAGGTGTGGCCAGATACCATAGGTATAAACTATCATGGTGCGCATGGATTGAAAGGTTCTTTGTGATTATTCCAGGGTTGATTTTTTTTTCCATGCAAGTCTGTTTTGACTCCTTCATTATAAGGCCATATTCCAAACTAGACAGGACTAAAGGACTCTGGGACAGTTTGGATTTGGAGAATATAGAAGAAAAACAAACAGAAAATACAAGTCACACACTGATATCCATTGGTTGCCTCATGATGAGCCCAAGGATTTTTGACTCCTAAGACATGAATGAAACTGTCCATGGCTAAAGGAAGGTGGGTCTAGGACTTGGAACAAAAGGTAGCACTGGTGGGAAACATTGAAATAAGATGTTTATGAAATCGAAGTGATAATGAGGTGTAGGCAGCAGGAATCTGAAATTCAGGGGAGAGATTAAGAAAGGTAGTTGGGTGGAGTCAGCAGAGGAGATGGCATCAAAATCACCCAAGCAGTGCCAGGATCTTGGGATTGCTGAATACACACACATGTGAATGCAGATAGTAATGAATAGTTGGTGGCATGAGACTGTTCTGCACAATATTTACTCATCAACGAAGTAAATATTTACCTACCAACCGAGCCAATGTCTACTCTGCTACCAAGTGGATACTTGGGGCCACGCAATATTTGATGCATATTTGTATTTCAAAATGAGTTATGTGAATTTCAGATTTAATGTGGAGATCCGTGTTTTCATTTTCTCTGTGTGGCAACTGGGCAGCGGGGGTGAGAGCTGGGAGAGGAGAGGCCTGAGAATGAGATTCTGGGCTCTCGGACAAGACCCGTTTGGGGAGCAGAGAAGGAGCAATGAAGGACTATCAATGGCAAGGCAAGAAAAATACAATCTCCAAGAGTGGTTTCCTGGGTGTGGGGAGGTAGCCATCAGAGAGGAGGAAACAATCATCCAGTCTCTAGTGGAATTAAGTGGCTTTGGCCATGGGAAAGCCATTGTGACTTGATGGGGCAGGTACAACCCCACGGGAGCATTTTGCAAGGCTAACATCTGTGTCCCGGTCAGCTCATCCCTGCTCAGCTGCTGACAACCTTTGCCTCTGGGCTCGCAGGAGATTCTTTCCACCTGGAAGAGGTCCTTGAGGAATGCCAGTGGTGCAGACTTCCATAGGTGTCCTGCTAGTGTCCCCAGGAAAGGGAAGCCATGCGGCACTGACGGACGGGTGACCTGACTACATCATGTCAGGAAGCAGACCACAGGAGAAAGCACTGGAGGCCTGAGCAGGCACACTGAACCGATCCTCACTCTGCAGACCAGGGGCAGCAGGACGCCCAGCCCAGCTGGGGAAGGTGCATTTCCAAGAGCCAGGGGGACCTGGGTGCCCCTGGCTGCCGCAGTGCTCACTGGGCCGCTCTCCAACGCTCTGATGTTTTTCTGTCACATGTTGGAATCAGTGGTGCCACTTGAGTCCTTTAAGTCTTTTGAAGTGTGGCTGTACCAATATGTTCAAGGAAAAAAATAAAAACATGCCTTGTTTACTCGAAAGGTACTGTGTCCTGGCAGGAAGGCCTTAGTGCTTAGAGTTAAAAGTGAAAACGGATAAACGGAAGCAGTTATTCAACATATAGCTTGGCCTTCAACTATTGATCTACAGCCTGATGGCAAAGTAGGAGGTGAGCGAAGTCTGTGGAGAGGAATATCCATGGATTAGGACATTCTGTCCCTCTGGGAAGACGCCAGGGCTACTGCTGAAAGAACCTTCTGCTTCACGTTATGAAACCTAGCACTCATCAATATGGCCTTCCAAATCATGTCCACATTGGGGAAAATCTTCCTCAGATTTTTGAAGTAGGAAATCCACTCATGCAGTTGAAGTTGTTAAAGGTATTCTCTTTGCTCTAAAAAAACCCCAACCAAACAAACAAACAAAGAAACCAAAAACTCTAACAGCAGCGCCAATAGTTTATGCCTGTAATCCTAGCTACATGGAAGGCTGAGAGACGAGATTTGAGGACATGGATTTAAGGCCAGCCAAGCGACTCTTACCTATAATGAACCAGCTGAAAGCTAGAAGTAGAGATATGGCTCAAATGTTAGAACACTAGCCTAGAGCAAAAGAGCCTTAGGAGAAGGCCCTGGCCCTGAGTTCAAGCCCCAGTACCAGCACAAAAACAAAACAAGACCAGCACTGTTCACACTCACATCTATATCAATATATTACCCATAAACATTCCTCTAAATCCATCTTGTTCTTGCAAGTTATTTTCCAGAAAAACTCAATGGCTTAGTTTTGAAAGATAATTTGCGTAAGTATGCACAAACTAATTGTTATCTGACCCCATTTATCCCTAAGTTGTGTGTTATACGTTCAATCAAATAGAGACAGCTGTTTAACCATGATGCTGGTTCTTTAAAAAAAACATTCAATTGCATTACAACAAAAGGCAAACACTACATATTTATAAATTTGGAAGTTATATATCTGGTGCAGGCTGATACTGAAGCTAACCTATGGGATGTGTTTTTTTCCAGTATCTAATAAATTTTGGGCAAGTGCCTTTCATTTTTTATTATCTTCTTCCCGGCACTCTGTTCCACTCTTCCTGCCAACTTGGCCTTTTCACTTCCTTCTGTTCATGCAGTGGTTCCCAAAGCTGACAGAACAGCAGGATCCACCCACAGGGCTGGTCAGACCACAGCAGTGCCCTGGACCTGATGCCAACACCCAGAAAGGCTGGGTGGGGCCTGAGAAGTCATCTTTCTAGAAAGTTCTCAGGCAATAATACACTTGGAGAATGACTGTCCTGAGCCTATTTCCTATGTTTTGTTAATTGTACAAAAGAATGGGCTTCATATAAACACTTTTACCTGCAGACTAGGCAAGTGTAACCGCTCCCTTCCCCTCTTCTTCCCCCCACTCTGTGCACTGTCCCCTTTTGCGTTCACATCCTTCTAAAACATCTAGCTGCCACATCTCAGAGAGAAGACAGCATTTGTCTTCTAAGTCTGCTTATTGAATTTGCATGATGATCTCCAGTTCTAGCTACCCATTCTCCTACAAATAATTTCATTCTTTTTATGACTAAATATTACTCCAGTATGTTGTGCAGGCTGTATTATTATATATGTATATATCACATTTAATTATATGTGATAACATATTTTAATTATATGTCATTTATTTTATTATATATATGTTTTTATATCACATTTTTTATCCATTCATCTGTAGATGGGCACCTAGGCTGATTCCATAATTGGACTCTTGTAACTAGTGCAGTAACTAATATTTTTGTGCTGGTATCTCTATGATATCGGATAGGAGTAGTATAATAGTGTAATATTACATGAATAACAGTTCCAGTTTTAGTTTTTGAAGAACCTTTGTACTCATCTATATGAGAACATATTTAGAAGAGAAGTTCCCTATAGAACATTTGGAAGCCACAGGAGCGCTGGACCCTCACCATGCATTCACAGATGGAGGAGCTGAATGGGGGTGAATCCCAGAACCAGGGTCCAGGGCCTACAGCCGGTCCCCCCGTCCCTCCACAGACTCGGTCCTCTTGCCTATTTGACAAGGAGAAGAATTCAGCTGTCCCCATCCCCAAGTCAAAGGGGAGTTATTTTAAATGTGTTTAAATTATGCAAGCCCTTGCCGCCTTTTCCTAATAGGAGCTTGAGTCAGAATGAGGGGGAAGAAACAGTGTAAATATGAAGCAAATTACACTTCAGGCTAGATTTGGTAACTGAACTGGTGTTGCTTTTCCAGCTGTATTAGGAAGCCAGCCTTCGGTTGCCCAGGGACCCTGGGGCGCTGCTTCCCACAGTCTGCTGAGATGTCTTGAAGAAGGGCTCCTATCAGAGTAGCAGTCCCCCGGTCACTGAGGAGGGCACTGGCAGCTCTGTGTCCCCGCAGAACAAGCTGCCCTACTCCTTGTCTCTGGCCTCACCACTTCTCCCAATCAACTCCCAGTCCTGGTAGCTAGGACACTCCAGGGGCCTCCCAGCCTTGGGACGCTCTACCGGGCCCTGCCGGGGGCAGGGAGGGGCGGGTGGTGATGGCAGCAAGCAGCCCCTTACACCATAAGGCAGTTTCTAAACTCTCCGACAGCACAAACTCCAAGCTTTGGAAATGCCAAGCCTTTTCCTCTTAAACTATTTGTTCCTTTACTTTTTCTTCTTTCTTCTTTCCTTCCTTCCTTCCTTCCTTCCTTCCTTCCTTCCTTCCTTCCTTCCTTCCTTCCTTCCTTCCTTCCTCCTCCTCATCCTCCTCCATCTTCTTTTCTCCTTCTCCTTTTCCTTCTCCTTCTTCTTTTCAGTCCATCGTGGGGCTTGAACTCTGGATCTGGGCGCTGTCCCTGAGCTCTTCAGCTCAAGGCTAGTGCTCTACCACTTGAGCCACAGTGCCATCTTTGGTTTTCTGCTGGTTCATTGGTGATAAGAGTCTCATGGACTTTCCTAGCTGGGCTGGCTTTGAACCACAATCCTCAGATCTCAGCCTCCTGAGTAGCTAGGATTACAGGCATGAGCCACCAGCACCAGTAACTATTTGTTCCTTTCGAAAATCAAAATGCTAAGCCTGCATTAGCCACATAGCCACAAGGTAGAAAGAGCTAGCGTGGCCTCTAAGAGAAGAGCAGATAAACAAACGTGTACACATGCAGAGGCCATCACTGACCACACAGAAGAAATACCTCCCGATACACATTCCCACACGGACCAACCACACATGTTAAGTGAAAGAAGCCAGACATGAAAGGAAAATGTGACTTCATTTACATGGGGTAACATGAGATAGTTAGAAGAGTCAGTACAGCCAAGGTGATGAGCGGAGGCGTCAGGGAGGTGGCAGCGCACAGTGTGTTTCCATTTCACTCACAAAAGAAACTCATTTTCTTACAGTTCTGGAGGTCAGAGATCTGAGGTCAAGGTGGGGGGCTGATTTCTTTTGAGCCTGTTCTTCTTGGCTTGGAGATAACCATCTTCTCTCATGTCCTGCCATGGTCTTCCTTCCTTCTGGTCCTCCCTGCTCTTCTGATTCTCGTAAAGAAAGACAGTAATAAGGGATTAGGAACCACTCTGATTTAGCCTAGTTACATCTTTGAAGACCCTATGCCCAAAGATAATTACATTCTGAGGTACTGGCCAAGGGCTTCAATACATGTGTTTTACGTTGGCACAATTCAGCCAGCAGCAAATGTATATAGTTTCTGTTAGAGGTGATAAAGAAATTCTGGAAGAAAACTCAGGCTCTGGTGGCTTACCTTGTAGTTCTAGCTTACTCGGGAAGTTGAGATCTGAGGTTTGCAATTTGAAGCCAGCCTGGGTAGGAGATTCTTGTATCTCGAATTTGCCACCAAAAAGCCAGAAGTGGAGCTATGGCTCAAGGGGTAGAGCACTAGCCTTGAACAAAAATGCTAAGGGACAGTGCCCAGGCCTGAAGTTTAAGCCACAATACCAGCACGAGGAGGGGGAGGAGGAGGAGGAGGGGGAGGAGGAGAAGGAGGAGGAGGAGGAGGAGGAGGAGGATAGCAATAATAATTCTGGAAGGGAATAGTAGCAATGATTGTTCATTGTTGTGAGCATACCTAAATGTTAGGTGATAGAACACATTTAAATTGGTAAATGTTTTGTATTATCACAGTGACAAATGAACAGTAAAGCAATGGTTTTTTTGGTGCCTCATTCTGTGAACTATCTTAGTCTTGGTTTAAAAGGAAGTCCCAGGGTGAAGCAGGAATATGCAGATGCCCTCTGAGGTCTCCTGGTTGTTTTCTCCCTTTCTTTCTCTTTGCCATCTGTAAAGAAGCAGGCTGCATACATGCTCCGGCAATGGGCTCCATTCTGAGAAAGGTGTTGGTGTTGAGTGGTACTGGGAACAAAGAGGCTGGGCCTGCTCCTCTCACCTCCTAAGTTACAGCCTGCAGAATGCAAAGTCAGCCCTAATGGGCTCAGGCTACTGCTTAGGTAGCTAGCCTCTAGGCTTGTCTTGTCCTCAACCTATTTCATAACCATCACTCTTCTAGGATCTTTAGGTTTGCTATACGATGAAGTTTTGCAATCTCTTGCAACTTCAACCTTTTTGAGTTGACTTGAACACGTGAGGCCTCCCACAAGTGTGTGTTGGGCAAAGATTAACATGTGTTCTTGTTTGAGAGCAAAGTTCCTCTGGAGGCTGGGACAGAACTGTATGGGTCTAGGCACCTGTTACCTGTGATCCCAGTATATCAGAGAGTTGCCTGCTGTGGCAGCCCCAGGGTGAGCAGATGGTTCCTGCCTGCCTTCCTAACCAATGCATGCAGAGAATTTCCCATATGCCGCAGTGAAGAGGGCACATCTCAGGGTGGGAAGGTAAGGAACAAGGCCACCATACAACCTGAAAGGAGGATCCGAATTCCAGAAGGGAAATTCACCAGATTCCTGGATGAGAGAAGAGAGGATGGGGCCAGGCAAAAGAGGGTTTTGTTGGGCAAGATGGCTCTCCAGCTCATGTAGGATGGAACACGTCAGACGGATGGAGATTTTAGTACTGTGGAGTTGTTCTGTCAACCGCAAGGAGTCCTAGTGAGAAACGAGGAATGGAAGGGCAGTCTTGGAGGTCCTTCCTTTTCATTTTCACATCATTTCCAGACAGATAGATTGTTGGTATTTGGAAAGCACTGTGTTCTCCAGAAAGACAATAGTACTGTAGTTGAAATTCCCAACGTTGTTTTGTGGATGATCCCATTTGTGTTGGAAACCTGCAGTTGGATGTGAATGCCAACGTTAAAGCCTGTTACAATTGAAGGCATCTGTTTTGCAGACCACAAAGTTCCTTGACTTTGAAGCACATGGTACACAATCTCATGGTGTTAACCAAGAAGCTCACCCAAGGCATCTCCATGGGCAGATACATCCAGTACCCATTAGCATTGTGCGGGGGTGAGCAGATTCTTGGAATCAATTCTTCTTGGATCCAGGACTCATGGGTTTTAACAGCAAAGTGTTCTTTAAAATTTCTCATAGCTCTAAAGCCTCTCTACAATAGATGGCATGCTTGCCTGTTTTCTTAACGATAATATTCAGTGCATAATTTAACCTTCTCCTTGTTGACTCACCATGAATCACCATTCTAAACCAAACCCATGGAATTTTTGTACCAAAAAAGACCACAGGGAGTAGCTAGCTTTGATGATCCCTGTTCTAGCTATGAAATTGCAGGTGGAGAGCAGGATCGTAGAAGCAGGGCAGGCTGCTGGTTCACAGGGAACTCATTTGGAGCATCCCATACTTCACCTATTGGCCCTGGCTTTGAATGCCACACTAATGCCTGGCACCCGCACATTCAATCACAACATTCGAGTTGCCCCCGCCAGGGTGGGCTCCGTCTCTGAGTGCTTGGCATGCTTTTGCCCACTGCTCACAGCTGTCTGCCTTCATTCTCACCTGTTACTTCCAGCTCTGTGTGTATGCACACATGGAGGGCTAGAGGAAGTGCTTGAAAACCTGGCTTCCTCTCTTGAACCAATGCCAAGGTCACGTCTCAAAGGAGCCTTTTCCTGTAAATCCCCGGTCTCAAGGACTGTGACACAACGTTGCCTTTTCTCTTTGTAGGGTCTCTCCCATTCCATGGACCCTACTCTGGCAGGTTCCTAGGTCTGGCCACCAAGGTGGAGGGAGCAAGAATTTACCTTGCACAGGCCTACAGGGTGAAGTTCCGGAGCAAGGTATTGTGGGAAGGCTTTTGGACTGCTGCCTTCTCCCATCAGCATGTTCCTTCCTCTGTGGTATCATTTTGTCTTCTTATTGAGACGCCCGGCATGGTGGATTTGGTCCTCAGTCCTCAAACACAGTAGCTGGAGGCTAGGATTTACTAACACCTATGACTACTGGGGGCACCATTCACCCCAAAGCAGGCCGTTCCCACTTGGAATTGTTCGGGGCGGGGGACACACAGAGAGAAGTATGGATCCAGTATTTTTTTTGTCTTTTTCAATTTGTGTGTCCATCCTGGGGCTTGGACTCAGGGCCTGGGCACTGTCCCTGAGCTTTTCCTCTCAAGGCTAGTACTCTACTACTTGAGCCTCAGATCCACTTCTGGCTTTTTGGTGGTTAATTGGAGATAAGAGTCTCAGGGATTTACCTGCCTGGGCTGGTTTTGAACCATGGTCCTCAGCTCTCAGCCTCCTGAGAAGCTAGGATGACAAACGTGAGCCACTAGTGTCTGGTGCATGCCTGTAATCCCAGTGCTCAGGAGGCTGGAGTAGGAGGATTTTGAGTTCAAGGTCAGCCTGAATTACATAGTGAGAGATTATCTTAAAAACAAATCCAGAAACAAAAGCAAAAAATAAAACTCCAATGGGGCAAGCAATGCAGTGTCTGAGAAGAAAAAATTCTCTGGGATGAAAGTGGACTGAGAACTTGGAATCTGCCACCATAAGATTTCTTGAATGCTCAGCCCCCATATCTGATGCTGTAGACTAGCTCAGAACCCAGAGACCTGCTTGTTCAGTCCTTCCTCACTTGGATCACTTAGGTCACTCACTTGGATGCCAAGGAACACTGTCTCTGCTTGCCTATCTCTGCCAGCCTGAACTTCCCTGGGCTTGGAGAAGAGGCCATCTCCCAGCATTCCCTGCTCCCGGAGCCCTGGACACAGGTATGACACCCAGGCTCTCCTCTTCCTGCCCACCTCTTGTTTCCTTATTTTTCCTACAACAGATCCTGAGGACAAAATAAGCTCAGTGGCACTAAGCCACCTGAATTTGAGACAAGGATCTGGTGATAGTCGATGCTTCTCTGTGACCTCCTCTTTCTCTCTGGAGTCCTGAACACGTATGGAACTTTTTATTTTTGTTTAAAGAAGATATTACTATAAAAAAGAAATCACTAGGAAGTGATCCTAAGGAAAAATTCATCTAGAAACTGAAGTGCCCTCTTACACAACTGACCCATCGAGATCAGTACAAAGTCCTTCTTCATGTGGAGTTGGAAGAGGGGTCTGTAGGCCTAGAGGACCTCATGTAGTCCACCCGGCCATGCGTAGGTGAGGACCCGTGGAGATAGACTTTCACACCTGTCCTCTCCTGGAACATTGGCTCTCTCCATACCCAGGAACAAAGCCCCATCGGGTAGCTGGGAGGGCCTGGGAAATTCTCTGAAGGTATTTCACTCTCCTTCTCCCCTTGTAATTTCAATCTACATGAAGTAATTTGTTCTGTTCCTTCCATTTTGTAAGCAATCATCTTTTTTTTTAAATGTAGAACATTCTGGCCTGTGAATGACATAGTCATCTCACACAGGAGACGCCACTGAGACTGGGCCCAGCAACCTGGGGCACACAGGCACGAGCCAACGTGGTGCAGACAGAATTGTGGTTTGTTGTCTGTTCTTCTCCTGTGCCCTTGACAAAAGCAAAGATGTGACTCTGCATCTGTGAAAACCACAGAGGCAAAAAGCTCATCACCAACTCACACAGCCTGGAAGCTCGCGGCCCAAGAAAAGCCCTGTCCACTTCAGCAAATGAAGGCTTTACTTCAAGGTTCACAGTAGCACGGAAGATGTAACCGGTCATGCAGGTGCTGACACTCCTAGTATGCAACACGAGAGATACTTTAAACCACAGCGTCTGTGTGGGCTGGCGAGCGAGGGGCTCAGGCGAGGAGAGGGCGCAGGGAGGGAGGGGGCTGAGCCTTGGCGCTGCTCTCCGACAGTGGTCCCATGTGCTGCAAGACACGAACGTCTGACAGCGCCATTTTAGTTATCCATGCAACTCATGGGCGTTTTTAAATGTTCAGCTCTCAGTCATGATGGGAAAGGTCCCAGCGGAGCAGGAAAACTGAACTCCCTTGGGGAAGGGATCTGGGAGGAAGTGGGACCCTTTGGTCCGCTGGACAGGAAGGAGAGGTCCCTGGGGGCATGGGGTGGTGTTCTTTGTCCACAGGCAAAGCACAGCTGTGGGCCTGCAAGGTCCTCCCTCACTGACTCACGGGCGGTTTCCGGTCTGAGCGGGACTCGCACTGGTCACTCCCAAGTCTGTCTTCCCACAGGACTTCCTGCTGTCACCAGGCCACTTCAGCCAGGTAGGCAAGTACTTTTTTTTTTTAAACCACCAATAAACTAGCCTGGGTGGGCATATAGAGTGCTTGAAAGAAAGATTTGAAATCATGTCTTTGGGACATGCAAAGTCGTAGAAATGGAGAAATGTGGCAGGCAGTGGCTGGTGACCTGGAGTGAGTTGGCCCTAGGGGACATGTGGCAATGTCTGGAGATATTTTTGGTTACAAATGGAGCTTGAAGTTATCCCTGACCTCACCTTAGGCATGAACACACTGAACCTTGAGGGTGGGAGGGGGGTGTGGAAGATGCTAGAAAAATGGGCAGTATACAATGGGTGTCACACCCACGTGTGGACTGTCACCTCTGACATGCCCAGCAACCTGCTGAGTACCCACGGTGACAGATGCTGTGCTAAGTGCTCTGTATATGCGGTTTCCTTTGATTGTATGGAGTCAGCTCCGGACGGACACTACAGGTAAGGAACCTTCCAGAGGTGCCCCTCCCCCAGCCTCTTCCATGCTCAGTGGCAAACCAGGATCCACCCCGAACCACCTCGTGCCAGTCCTGCCACCTAGAATGCCATGTGCCCTCCGCACAGCACGCAACTAAGTTAACTGCATTGAAGAGTTTGTGTGTGTGTGTTTTTCAGTTTAACTGTGGTTAAAGAGTTATCTTTAAGTAATTGTACAAAGGGCTTCGATTCAACATGTCAGGTCACAAGTACAATGGATCTTGATCAGTGCCATCCCCCACCTTTCCCACCCCAACCATCCCTCCAGTGACTCAGATCCACTGCTACGTATGCATGCTGAGTGATGAATGCATGGGCTCACCCTTCCTTTCTCCTTGTATCTGCCCCCTCCTCTGTACATCTCCCCCCATCCCCTGCCTGCCCCTATAAAACTGGCTTCAGCGTCTTCCCATCATTTTCTAACCATGTGTTGGCATCTGCATTTCAGTTATGGGTCATCTACTTTTGCTTTTTTTTTTTTTTTTTTTTTTTTTTGCCAGTCCTGGGGCTTGAACGCAGGGCCTGGGCACTGTCCCTGAGCTTCATTTGCTCAAGGCTAGCACTCTACCACTTGAGCCACAGGGCCACTTCCAGCCTTTTCTGTTTATGTGGTGCTGAGGAATCGAACCCAGGGCCTCATGCATGCAAGGCAAGCACTCTACCACTAAGCCACATTCCCAGTCCGCGTCATCTTCTTTTATATTGTTCAAAACTTACTTTTTCAATGAAACAATATAGACACACAGAAGTCTGTGACAGCACTACATCTAATTCATTCCTTTGCTGAAACATTGGTGCCTGCCAAACATTTGTCTCTAGTCCCATGTTCTGTGTGTGTGTGTGTGTGTGTGTGTGTGTGTGTGTGTGTGTGTGTGTGTGTGTGTGAGATATTGACTCAAGGATGAGGTAGTAGCTTAGTTCCATCTGAGCTTTGCCATCTGAGCTTTGCCAGTGATACCTATGTTCATAACTTTGGGCCCTTTGTCATTCATGTCTCTTTGGTTACCAAGATACACCATGGGTTTCTTTTTTTTCCCCCAAAATGGTGTATGAGGCTTCTTGTTGCTGAACCAATCTCTGAAAGGGATCATTTTAAAGGAGGAAGGGTTTATTCTGTTCATGTTCTGAGAAGTGTCAGACCACAGTCAACAGGCCCCATATCATGGTGGCAGACTTAAGTGGAGGAGGTGGCTGTTCAGCTCATGGCAGAGAGGAAACAAAGCTCCAGATACAACTTTCAAAGGCATGCAACGCTTCCTCCAGTTAAGCCTTGCTTCCTAAAGTGTCCACCATGTTGCCAAATGGCACCAGAAGTTACCAAACAATCACACATGAGCCCTGTGGGTGACATTTCATATTCACCCATAACAATTCCATCAATTGTGATGGTAATTAATATAATTACATCAATTGTAATTGAGTTACTTATACCTTTGTGAAATACTCTCTAGTCCAGCTGGGAGTCATAAAGTTACATTTCATGGTTGTTGCAAGGATTATATGAGAACAGTTAACCGAGGACTTGCAACATGGGGAGTGTGGAGAGGCTGGCCCCATTCCTTTCCTTGCCTCCTTTCCTCAGTATTACGCCATGTGTGCCAGACGCCTTGCTACCTCCCTGCTTGCTTCTCTCTGCCAGCGCCTCCCTCTCCGAACATCTGCTTTACACCCAGGAAGTTGAAACTGGTCTTAAACTAGAAATAATGTACTAACTCAAAATGACTTACAAATCCACTATTTCCCAACTTATTGAAAATGGTTAAATTTCATTTCATTTGAGTTAAGCCTTGAATGAAGTGTTTTTCCCTTCATTTGAAGAGAAACTTTTGCCATCTGCATCCATCCATTCATCAACCCACCCACCTATCTATCCATCCATCCCTCCATCCACCTCTCACCCATCTATCTTTCCATCCATCTATTCACCTATCCATCTCCATCTACCCATCCATCTTTATCCATGCATCACATCCATCTCCATCCATCAATCAACTGATCTATCCATATATCTATCTCCATCCCTTTATCCATCCACCCATTCATCTCCATTTACCCATTCATTTTTTCCATACATTCATCTATCCACCTCTATCTATCCATTCATTTATCCATTCATTCACCTATCCATCTCCATCTATCCATCTATCCACCTTTCTACCCACCTATCCATCTCTATCCTTCCAACTCCATCCATCCATCCATCCATCCATCCATCACTCCATCCACCCATCCATCATCCATCAATCCATCTCCATCTGTCTACATCTACCCACTCATCTCCATCTACTTATCCATCCATCTCTATCCATCCATCCATCCATCTTTCCAGAGAACCTATTTCAATAATAGAACATTCAAAATGCATCACAATTACATAGTTCCTTATCAAATAGTTAAATAGTCAGAGTGCATTTATTGTCTAGAGAATAAATATAAGCTGCTGAGACTTTGAGCAAGTGTCTATTTCTAGTTTTTACCCTGATTACTGATTACCAAAAAGAGTGTTACAGGATTCCAGATTTCTTTTAAATGTATGTATTATTAGAACTAAGTGTTAGAAAACTATTTTAAAGGTAATTACTTAGGCATTAAAAACTGTTTTGATTTTTTAACAGCAAGTCAGGCTCACTTATTATTTCTGTATGTTTAATGAGGGCAGAAGACCACACTTGACAAGCTGTCCTCAAAATGTCTATTAAAGTTTTATAAATATATACCTCATTATGTTTTGCGTGTTGACTAGAAGTCAACACAAAATACAATTAGTCAATTTGCTACTACTAGCAATTTTTAGTGTTTACTGCCCACCAAATGCCACTCTACACAACCTGGGATTCCTAAATATTGGCTTTTATTTCCCTGTCCTGGGTGATTAGGAAGGTAAGTGGGGGTGGTGGGATGGTTTAAATATGAAATGTACCCCTAAAAGCCAACCCGCTGGCACTGCTGTTAGAAGGACCAGGAGAATGCTCACCTCCTGGATGGACTAATCTGAGAATTGTGGTTCAAAGCCAACCTGAGAAGACAATTCTGAGAGACATCTCCAAAGAACAAGCAAACTTTTCCAATGGGCCATCTGGCCAGCACCCTTCTGTGTTCCTGTTTCAGTGTGACACAGCTAGCGTCTGTCTCTGTGTATCATCTGAGGCTGCTTTCATTCTCAAAGCCAGCCTTGCCTAGTTTTGTGGAGACTTAGGAAAGTTGAAAAGCCTAAATTATCCACTCTCTGGCCCTTTACAAGAAAGTGTGTCAGACCTGGGATCCACCCAGGGTTCAGCCCATCTCCATCCCGTGGAGCTCTGGCCTTCTTGGCTGGACGACACTCCATTGAGTGTATCAGCATGGTTGGTTTTGGCCATCTCTGTGGCCATCATTTCCATTATATTGCTCCCACTGATGCCATCGGTCTGCATTGCACAAGTATGGACAAGCATTGCAAACACACACTTTTCTAGGCCTAATAAGTAGGTCTGGGAATCACAAGATCTTGTTTCTGTCACCTTGTGATTCATTCTTGAACACAAACATTGATAAACCTGCTAAGTTGCTAGGATTCTCCTGATAGGCTGACGGAGGAGAATGAGGCCCAGAGCATGATGGGAGATGCTACTGCTGATAGAGGGGAATTTCTACATTCATGCCTTTACCTCATCTGCCCCAAACCCTCTCAGCTTGTTTGCTTGGCTGGCACTCTTATCACTCGAGCCATATCTCCAGCCTCTTTTTTTTTTTTTTCAGATGAAGCCTATTGACCTTTTCTTCCTTAGGCTTCAAACTGTGATCTTGCAGATCTCGGCCTCTGGAACAGCTAGGAATATAGATGGACACCTCTGGCTCCTGATTTCAGGAGAATGGCAAGCAGAGGAAATGTTTTCATTTTTGTTGCTTGAACATATCCAGTGCCCAGTAATTATTTGTTGGACAGATAACAGAAGTTAAAAATAACATTTCTCTTCACATAGCATTTCTTTTCCCGTTGGGTTGGGACTAGGACTTGAAGTCAGGGCTTGGATTCTGTCCCTGAGCTTTTTGGTCAAGGCTAGAGCCCTATCACTGGAACTACAGCTCCACTTCTGGTGTTTTGGTGGTAGTCCTGCCCAAGCTGGCTTCGAACCACAGTCCTTAGATCTCAGCAGATTACAACCACAATCCTCAGATTATAGGCATGCGTCACGGGTGCCCGGCTACGTCTTCATAGTTGAATCAGTTAGGGTTTTCAGCACCCAGAGGTATCATTTAGACACAGGGTAAGACGTGTCCCTGTGTCTGGAGAACCTCAGAGGAACTCGGCTACACTCTGCTGCTTACTCACCTTGCTTCCAGTTTGATTGCTGGCACTACCCACAAAGCACAACAAAGCCAAATCCCAACTTCCTCTCAATTATTCGTCAGCTGGCCAAGGTATCAACATCACCCCAAGGCTGCTGTCCCCCTGGGAGACTCTCAGTGCCAGTCCCCTCTGGCCTACCTATGTGTATACCGGGTACCTTCCCTGTATCAGGGATCTTTCTGTCCTAGGCAAAGCAGGAGAGTCAGTGGTCCTTCTCCAGGCTAGACAGGACTCAGGAAGCATTCAGAAATGTCCTGTTCACACCAGGGCTGGCAGCACAGTTCTGTCTCTCCAGAAATTCAGTTCAACTCACTTCTTCTGCCCACTTTTGCCAATGTCATTTGGCAAAATGCCCTTGAAAGCCACAGAACAACTTGGCATGTGTTTCTCTATTGCTTTCAGTGAAGTTCAGATAACCACCAAACTGTGCTTGGCAAATCTTCACTAATTATCTGCATGTAATACAGGGCACCTTGAACAATCATGGAAGATGAAGACAGACCTTTGTTCTTTATAATGAAAAGAGTGTGATATTTTCCCACTGCCTCAAACCATGGAACCTGTGGCTGAATAAAAGCTCGTCTGTCATTCCAACAATACAACAAACTGTATTTTAAATGTCCATTTGGGTTGCTATCATAAAATACCATAAACGGGCAGCTCATAAGCTACAAAGTGACAGCAGTTATTTCTCACGGTTCTGGAGGCCAGAAGTCCAATATCAAAGCACAGGCGCCAGGTACCATGAGGGCCACTTCCTGTCCCCTGGTGGCGTTCTCTGGGTGCTCACGTGGTGAGGAGCTCTGTCAGAGCACCTTTGCTAGGCTCTAGGCCTGGGCATAAGCCATCTACTGTCACAACCAAGCCCTTCCAGGGGATAGGCTTGGGGATTTCAATGTGCAAACACAATCTGACCACGCTACACCTTTGATCATTAAAATTATACTGTGCACACATTTTGGCAAACTTCTTTTCTTTTAAGGTAATATTGTAAGTGTTTTTGTTTTTGTTTTTGTTTTTGGTAGTGCTTGGGATGAAACCCAGGGCCTCATGCATGCTGGGAAAATGTTTTAGCATGGGATTTCCCCTCCCGCCCTAGTGGAAACACCTCTACACATCACACAGTTGTGTCCTAGCCAAACGTTTAAAGACTACGTTTAATCATTCATTCATTCATTCACTTTTGCCAGTATCCGGGCTTGAACTCAGGGCCTCTTGCTGTTGCTCAGCTTTTTTTGCTAAGGGTGGCACCTTCTCGCTTGAACCACACCTTCACTTCTAGCTTTTTGCATTTGGTTGTCTGTTCAGGCTGCCTCTGAACCTCAATTCTCACATCTCAGCCTACAGAGTATTAGAATTATAGGTGAGTGGCACCAGCACCTCGCTTTTTTACTTTATTTTTTATTTCCAGTTTTTGAGACAAAGTCTCACTATTGTAGCCCAGATTGGCTTCACATTTACAATTAAGATATGCATGACCATGCCTGGCTGCTACATACTTTTAAAAGATTACAGTAAAAAGAAGCACTTATTAATTGGCATACAATGTAGACCTTGATGAAGCCTTGATACAATATCATTAAAAAAAAAGTCTATTGACTTTATATGCTACTTTTGAGGCTGGGGGGAGGGGATGGGGTGGGAGACTGGGGCTTGAACTCACAGCCTTGTGTGAGGTAGGCAGGCACTTCATCACTTGAGAGAGACCCTAAGTCTTTTATTAAAAGTTATTTTTCCAGTAGGATTTTGTTTATTTTCCTTGAGAGCAGATTCAAGCAACAATCAACTTTTTTTTTTTTTTTTTTTTGTCGGTCATGGGGCTTTAACTCAGAGCCTGGGTGCTGTCTCTAAGCTCTTTTGCTCAAGGTTAGCACTCTACCACTTTGAGCCAGTGTCACTTCTGGCTTTTGACTGATTAATTGGAGAGTAAGAGTCTCACAGGGACTAGCCGTTATCCTCTCAATCGCCACTTTCTGAGTTGCTGGAATTACAGGCATGTACCACATACCCCACCCAACATCACAGGTTTTAGGAGCAAATAAGATGCAAAATCATGACTTCTGTATGGTTTTGTTGTTTGTTTTGTCCCTTTTTTCTTGTATAATGAGTATTAATAAGGTAGTAATTAATTTGCAATACAAGGAACAATATAAGAAAAAAATCATATGCTGTGTAGAGACATGAATGCAAAAAATAACATCTAAGGCACTATCTGAGTTTGCAATGAAGAACTAGAAATCCTTGGTGGAACAACCAAGTGTAGGAAGGAAGCAGCAGAGGTGCCCTGGGCCTGGGGATGTAATCTCAGGGCCCTGTGGGATGCAATAACCCAAACTTGAGAGCACGGGTCCCAGCGTCTCCCCTTACCTGTGTGTGGAATCCCTTATCTGTGCACGGAACCTGTGCATCTGGCAGGCACAGGCCACAGGTACAGGGTGCAGGCTGCAGACGCAGGGCTCAGGCCGCAGATGCAGAGCTCAGGCCTCAGGTGCAGGCCGCAGGGTTCAGGGTACAGGGTACAGGCCGCAGGCGCAGGGCTCAGGCCGCAGGTGCAGGGCGCAGGGTGCAGGTGCAGGGTACAGGCCACAGGCCGCAGGCGCAGGGCTCAGGCCGCAGGCGCAGGGCTCAGGTCGCAGGTGCAGGGCGCAGGCCGCAGGTGCAGGCTGTAGGCGCAGGGTGCAGGCCGCAGGTGCAGGGTGCAGGCCACAGGCACAGGCCAGAGGGCACAGGCCACAGTGCTCAGGCTGCAGGTGCAGGCCGCAGGCCGTAGGGCACAGGGTGCAGGTCACAGGCAGCAGACTGAAGGCGCAGGGCTCAGGCCTTAGGTGCAGGGTGCAGGCCTTAGGTGCAGGTACAGGCCGCAGGTGCAGGGCGCAGGGCGCAGGGCACAGGGTACAGGTATGGGGTGCAGGCCACAGGTGCAGGGTACAGGCCGCAGGGTACAGGCCACAGGGTGCAGGGCACAGGCACAGGGTGCAGGCGCAGGGCGTAGGGTGCAGGGTGTAGGGAGCAGGCTGCAGGCCGCAGGCCACAGGTACAGACCACAGGGCACAGGCCGCAGGCTGCAGGTACAGGCCACAGGGCACAGGCGCAGGACACAAGCGCAGGCTGCAGATGCAGGCTGCGGGGCACAAGCCGCAGGGTACAGGCCGCAGGGTACAGGTGCAGGGCGCAGGCGTAGGGTACAGGCCGCAGGTGCAGGCCGCAGGCCACAGGGTACAGGCCACAGGCATAGGGTACAGGCCGCAGATGCAGGCTGCAGGGCACAGGCCGCAGGGTACAGGCCGCAGGCGCAGGGCACAGGCCGCAGGGTACAGGCCGCAGGGTACAGGCCGCAGGCGCAGGGCACAGGCCGCAGGGTGCAGGCCGCAGGTGCAGGCTGCAGGGCACAGGCCGCAGGGTACAGGCCGCAGGCGCAGGCCGCAGGCCGTGGGCAGCAGGGTACAGGCCGCAGGCACAGGGTACAGGCCGCAGGCTCAGGGTACAGGATGCAGGTGCAGGCTGCAGGGCACAGGCTGCAGGGCACAGGCCGCAGGGTACAGGCCGCAGGTGCAGGGCACAGGCCGTGGGCCACAGGGTACAGGATGCAGGCGCAGGGCACAGGCCGTGGGCCACAGGGTACAGGATGCAGGCGCAGGGCACAGGCCGTGGGCCACAGGGTACAGGATGCAGGCGCAGGGCACAGGCCGTGGGCCACAGGGTACAGGATGCAGGCGCAGGGCACAGGCGCGCTCCCTCGTGGACTCAATAGCAAGGTCCCCACACAGTGGACTTCCACGTAGAAATGTTCAACCCCTCCTTCCCCCCCCCCCAACACTAGAGTCAGGCGGGGCGCAGCAGGGGGCGGGCTCAGCCGGCATCTCTCCTCATTTGTGAAGCGCGGGGTGTGAAGTGCTACGCATTCGATGCCACGCTCGCTCGCTCGCTCGGGGTCGCCCTCGTGGGGGCTGGGAGCGGGCTGGAGACGCCATGGTCGAACTGACCGGAGCCTTGCCGGGGTCGGGCGGGGATTCCAGGCAGAGGGAAAGGCGCGTGGGCCGTGCGGCTGGGCGCTCAGCTTGCTGGAGTTGGAAGCTGGGCTTTAGCTTCTGTCCCTCGCGCCCTCCTGAGCTGGGTGTGCGCAGCCAGCGCTTGGGGCGCGGTGTGCACGGCTGAGATGCGGGGGGCCTCGCGGCGGGGCCGAGCGGTGTGGTCAGGAGCCCGTGCCCCGGTGGTTACCCAAACTACAGTGACCTTCATTCCTGCGCGTGCATGGTTTATTCGTAATCTGAAGAGGGGCTCAGTGCTCTGTGCGCACGTGCGTGCCCACAGCACCACTTCCAGCTTTTTCTGGGTAGTTTATTGGAGATAAGATTCTCAGGGACTTTCCTGCCCGGGCTGGCTTTGAACCGCCATCTTCAGATCTCAGCCTCCCGAGTAGCTAGGATGACAGGCTAGGATGACAGGCGTGAGCCACCCGCAAACAGCTTGAAACTTTTACCAATCATTTATTTAGACAGGATGGCAAGAAAGTAACTATTAACATTTCTGCATAAGGCTCTGCTTTCAAATTTTGATAACCTAATACCAAAGAGAGAAAACAACCCAAGTTAATTTAGAATCTAGAATAGAGATTAAAAGGATCATTTGTCACCAGCTGATGGATGCTTCTAGAAAGTTCTGAGAGAAACGCAGGGAGCAGTGTGTGTGTGTGGGAGGGGTGTATTCTCTTTTCTCCAACTTTTCTCCAAAACATAATGCCAAGGACAGACCAAAGAATCTTTTGAAGCTTTTATTGACAGTGTGAATTCAGCAAACACACAGGCATCAAATATTTCTCAACACACGTCAGAGAAAAATAACGATTATTTGGCAGAGATCTTGTTTCTGTTCTTTTGATCTTCATATTTTATTACACAGTTCGGGCTCCAATAATACTATTCCTGAGTCATGTTCATACACAGTGGGTTTCCCCCCCCCCTTAATAAATTGTAAGAATCACTACTCTAATGTGAAAACACCAAGGACCCTGCTGGACAGTCAGCCCCGGCCACTGGTGACAGCAAACCTCATTCCAGCTTCAAAACTCTAAAACCCCGTGCAGAATCCTAAGGGGTCAGTAACAAAAGCAGCGCCCAGAAAGCGGGGCCACTGTGATATGGTATGGGCCATGGCTCAGTGTTGCTGGCTTCGGCAGCGGGGATGGACTGGGATTGTCAGGACCACACCGCCTGGCTGACCGGAGGAGACACCGCCTGCTGCCCTCGCCCTTGCCGGCGTTTCTGCATGACCCCGGGCGTCGGGGCACAGGTAGGGCAGTTGGCCTGTGGGCTGGATGGATATTATAATGCAAAGCCAAATTCGGCTGCTTGTGTGATGTTCCAGTGCTGTGCCTCCCAGGGAAACAGAGGGCCACGTCATCATGGACAGAGGGACAGACATGCTCAGGATGTGATCTGGAAAGTTCCAGGAGTGGCCCCCTCTTCTGCCAGCAGCAAGGGCTTGTCTAAAAAGAGAGGCCGGGTCACTGAGGTGGGAACTTCCAGGCCTCTAAACCCAGCAGGACATCGTGTGTTGTCAGATGTTCTAGGTTCTGTCTCCAGAGGAGCCAGCAGGCCGGCGGGAGGCCGCCTGGCCCGCGACAGGTTCTCGCCGGCATGAGCAGTCGTGGAAACTCTATTCACGGGATCTAGAGGGAATCTTTCTGTGGGTCTCAAAGATCTCAACAACAAGCTGCAAATGTGATCGACCAGTGGTCCAAGACAAAGCTTGTTAGCTTGTGTGTTCTAATGCATGCCTGCCGGCCTGTGCCAAGGCCCTGGGCGGTCCAGGCTTCTTGGGCAGTCGCCTGGGGGAGGGGCATTTTCATGTAGATCTTTCTGGAGGCACTCCTTCCATATACATTCAGCTTTAGAACCTGCACTTTTGATAACATTGGCCTAGAGCAATTCTGAAATTGTTCTAAAAGTGATCTCCTTTATCTACTAGATTTACAGTAAAGGCAGAGGAACTTGATTGCCAAGCTATGTGCATTCTAGAATGCCAAGCTATGCGCATTCTAGAATGTGTGATATCTTCAGAAGAAATAAGTTCTTGCAAATGTTGCAAATAATCAAAGGAGATCAAAGTACCGTGAGTTTTGCTTTGTTTCCTGGAACTGCAAAACCGGCATTCCAGGTCCCTTTCCTGACCTCTCGGTGGTTGGCAGTTTGATATGTGCGTAGCGCGTATTTTACCAGCAAAATTTATTGAAAGAATTCTGAGAAAAGCAAATATCCTTGGCGCTCACCTGGGGCCCTGTGAGATGGGAAAATCACTCTCCAAGCCATGGCTGTCGTTAGCTCTAAGACGCCACGGCCGTCCATCCTGTGAGAGCCCCCACACTGTGCCCACACCCCAATTACTTCCCCACCTCACCAGTGGCTTCCGCTCAGTACTCACGTGCAGTAAAATGCAGGAGACTAAACTTGAGCAGTCTCCTTCCAGGAGCTGATGCAGCCTAACTAAAATCAGTGTAAGAGCCAGAGTTTGTGTCAAGTTTACATCAAGTGCGTTCATGGTGTTGTGGTATTTCCTGAGGTGTGAACAGGCACCGTTGCTGGTGGCAGTTTTTCCTGGATGCAGTAAATGGGATCCAGAAGTTTCTATAATTATGTGTGTGTGTGTGTGTGTGTGTGTGTGTGTGTGTGTGTGTGTGTGTGTGAGCAAGCATCTGTGTTTGGAAGAAGGACCGCCGGCCCCAGGGCAGGCAGAGGCCGTGGCCTGCTATGCCCGCTACACATCGAACCAGTGGTCGCCCATGCAGACGCGGTTCCACTCGCAGCCGCAGTTCCAGCACCACTCCATCCTGCACTGGGGCTGCGGGCACTGCATGTGCATGCATCCTCCTGCCGAGACAAAGGACAGCAGTGGGTGGGTGGGCACAGACACCTGACTGCAAGCTCTTCTAGAAAGTACTGTCTATGCGAGCAACCACCAGCCACTGGGGCCAAGAGAGGCTGAGGCAGGGGAGGCACACCAGACAGCACCGGACAGTCATTTAGAGACTGGGGAAACTGAGGCCCAGTCTCCCCTGGGGTTCAGAGACAAAGGCGTCGTGCATCACAGACAGCCAAGTTCTGAGTTATGAATCTACATCAACGTCTGCAGATATTTAAACATCCATTACATGTTTGATGAGTTAATACGTGCTTGCATAGTGTGATTCATTTTCTATTGTTCTGTTAGTGTTCCTTGATTCAGAAAAAAATCATCAGTCAGGAATTGGCATTGCTGGGGCTCTGGTTGTAACTCTGGTGGAAAATGTAGTCCTGGATGCTTTAATTCAAGACGTTATTTAAGACCAGAGGGGTAGAGAGGAAGAAGCAATCATGTTAGGCGCTCCTCCTCTCCTCCCATAAGCTCTGAGATCACAAGTGGATCCGAGGAGGAAGAAAACGACAGGGTCTGGGGGTTCTCTGGGGCCTGCCTCCCTCCACAGGAGCTGGCAATCTCTTATTTGGGGGCGCTGCTGGGCCCAGGCACGTGGAGTGAAGCACGCCCCACACCTGGGAGGCGCAGACCGTGCCCGGCCGTGGGCCGCATCTCGGCTAGACAGGCCAGAGGAGGCCACTTCCTTGGCTGAGCCCTGCATAAGTTCTGGAAATGTGATCCGTTACTCAACTGCACCAATTATCTTGTTAGCTCATATTTTTCCTTGCCAAAATTTCCAAGTAATTGCCTCTTTATGGTCTCATTTGTGTTCTCAGAAACCTGGCATGGGCACAGTCACCGATTTGAAATACAGATCGGTAGCATGAAATACAGATCGGTAGCATCGGGTATTCGTGTTAGGATAGGATGACACGCGTTCCAAATCCTCTGGTTTACTGTGCTTTTTGTTCGAGAGATCATGTGTGTAGATGGAAAGTAAAGGAGGAAACTTAGAATTTTTTGCTTTTTTTTTTTTTTTTTTTTTGTTGGTTGTGGGCCTGAACTCTGGGCCTGGGCGCTGTCCCTCAGCTCTTCAGCTCAAGGCAAATGCTCTACCACTTAGGCCACAACGTCACTTCCAATTTTTCCTGCTTACGTGGTGCTGAGGAATCGAACCCAGGGCCTCATGCATGCAAGGCAAGAACTCTTACCACTGAGCCACCTTCCCAGCCCTAGATTGTTTTTAAAATCTCACTTAGGACAATGTTATTATCAACATATCTTTAACAGGATGTAGAAATAGAAGGAAATATGGAGATGCTCTGAAGATCACATGTTGCTGGTGCCATCCTGAATCACGGAGCCCTGGCGTTAAAACTCAGCGACCTCTGGGCGCCGGGACTTACGCCGGTCATTTGAGGAGCTGGGGCTCGGAGGCCCCAACGTGATGTGTAAGAGCTGGGATTCAAGCAGCTTCTGAGGGGCGTGTGCCCAGCCACGCCTGCGCCCCCACTCGGCTGGGGACAGCCCTGCCCCGCAGCCCCGCCCCCACTCAGCTGGAGGCCAGCCCCGCCCCCAGCCCCGCCCCCACGCAGCTGGAGGCCAGCCCCGCCCCCAGCCCCACCCCCACTCAGCTGGAGGCCAGCCCTGCCCCCAGCCCCGCCCCCACTCAGCTGGAGGCCAGCCCCGCCCCCACGCAGCTGGAGGCCAGCCCCGCCCCCAGTCCCGCCACCAGCCCCGCCCCCACTCAGCTGGAGGCCAGCCCCGCCCCCAGCCCCGCCCCCACTCAGCTGGAGGCCAGCCCCGCCCCCAGCCCCACCCCCACGCAGCTGGAGGCCAGCCCCGCCCCCAGCCCCACCCCCACGCAGCTGGAGGCCAGCCCTGCCCCCAGCCCCGCCCCCACTCAGCTGGAGGCCAGCCCCGCCCCCAGCCCCACCCCCACTCAGCTGGAGGCCAGCCCCGCCCCCAGCCCCGCCCCCACTCAGCTGGAGGCCAGCCCCGCCCCCAGCCCCGCCCCCACTCAGCTGGAGGCCAGCCCCGCCCCCAGCCCCGCCCCCACTCAGCTGGAGGCCAGCCCCGCCGCAGCCCCGCCCCCACTCAGCTGGAGGCCAGCCCTGCCCCCAGTCCCGCCCCCACTCAGCTGGAGGCCAGCCCCGCCGCAGCCCCGCCCCCACGCAGCTGGAGGCCAGCCCTGCCCCCAGTCCCGCCCCCACTCAGCTGGAGGCCAGCCCCGCCCCCAGCCCCGCCCCCACTCAGCTGGAGGCCAGCCCCGCCCCCAGCCCCGCCCCCACTCAGCTGGAGGCCAGCCCCGCCCCCAGCCCCGCCCCCACCCAGCTGGAGGCCAGCCCCGCCCCCAGCCCCGCCCCCACTCAGCTGGAGGCCAGCCCCGCCCCCAGCCCCGCCCCCACTCAGCTGGAGGCCAGCCCCGCCCCCAGCCCCGCCCCCACTCAGCTGGAGGCCAGCCCCGCCCCCAGCCCCGCCCCCACTCAGCTGGAGGCCAGCCCCGCCCCCACTCAGCTGGAGGCCAGCCCCGCCCCCAGCCCCGCCCCCACTCAGCTGGAGGCCAGCCCCGCCCCCAGCCCCACCCCCACGCAGCTGGAGGCCAGCCCCGCCCCAGCCCCGCCCCCACTCAGCTGGAGGCCAGCCCCGCCCCCAGCCCCGCCCCCACTCAGCTGGGGGCCAGCCCTGCCCCGCCCCGCAGCCCCGCCCCCACCCCGCCCCCGCCCAGCCCCACTCAGCTGGAGTCCAGCTCCGCCCCCAGCCCCATCCCCACGCAGCTGGAGGCCAGCCCCGCCCCCAGCCCCGCCCCCACCCAGCTGGGGGCCAGCCCCGCCCCCAGCCCCGCCCCCACCCAGCTGGGGGCCAGCCCTGCCCCGCCCCGCAGCCCCGCCCCCGCCCAGCCCCACTCAGCTGGGGGCCAGCCCCGCCCCAGCCACGCCCCCACTCAGCTGGAGTCCAGCCCCGCCCCCACGCAGCTGGAGGCCAGCCCCGCCCCCAGCCCCGCCCCCACGCACCGTTCTTCTCCACCGGCACGCCGCAGCGGGGACACGGCCTGGTGGTGTTCTTGATGGTCTCCCTGGAGGCCTCCTCCCAGCGGGCTCGCTCGGCGGCCCGCGCGTCCACTCTGTAGGCCTGCACCCACCGAGACAGGAAGAGCACACGTCAACGGTCCCGGTCCCGCTGCCATCGGGCTCCTGGCACTGCGCTCGCAGCCTTCCACCGTGACGACCGGCTTCAGGAGCAGCGCGGGTGCCGGGGCCCCGCCCGCCGCCGGTGCCCCGCCTGGCGCGGGACGGCTGTGTGGGGCACACGGCGCCTGGCGCTGGGCCTGTGCTGACAGGCTGGGAAGAGATGGCTCAACCGTACGTGTGCAATCAGCCCGAGATGCTATTGTTTTACGTGACTCATCGACAACATCTAGCCAGTGGTTAATGGCAAGCAAGCTGCTAAATGCCAAGGCACACACACCTGTGTGTGTGTGTGTGTGTCTGTCTGTCTGTCGGTCTGTCTGTATGACCGTATTGGGGCTAAGCTCTTTTATTCAAGGCTGGTACTCTACCACTTGATCCACAGCTCCACTTCCGGCTTTTTGGTGGCATAAATGTATTATATTTCTCACTTTAAAATACACACCTTCATTGAGAACATTTCCACTGTCCTTGTCCTGGGACTTGAACTCAGGGCATGGGTGATGTCCCTGAGCCTCTTTGTGCTCAAGGCTAGCACTCTACCACTTGAGCTACAGCGCCACTTCTGGCTTTTGCTGAGTAGTTTATTGGAGATAAGTCTTACAGACTTTCCTCTCCTGTCCTGGCTGTCTTTAAACTATGATCCTCAGATCTCAGCCTCCTGAGGACTATCCCTGAGCCAAAAGGCTCAGAGACATTGCCCAGACCCTGAGTTCAAGCCCCAGGACCAAAATGAACACACACACACACACACACACACACACACACACACACACACACACACACGTTGTGAACATTCCCTGCCCCACTTACAGGTTTGTGTGTGAGGCAGTATATATATTCACAAAATGAGTATATGTAGTGAACATTTCCCCCCTAGCTTACAGACTTGTGTGCGTGAGGCCATTCGTTTTCCCTGGACTCCAGTGTCTGAGCACGCCCTACTTTTCCCACCAGCCACGGATTGCACAATCTGGCAGTTCTTCATCAGTCTAGAAGGTATGGAGAGGCATGTGTTCCCAGCCATGGCTCACAGCCTCGCTGCAGCCCGGGGCTTGTGCTTGTGCACTCTAAACACTCGGTTGCAGGTGGCCAAGTGGAGCCTGGGCAGTAGAGTGACGGTGACAAAGGATATCATGGTGAACCCAATGGAAAGGTCTAGAGCGTGACCTGGAGGGCTTCCTGCCCATGGACAGCAAGGGTTCAGAGCTATACCCCTGCTTCACATCAACATGCGTGGTCTCTCCAGGAGGAAAGGAAACTAGGGGAAAGAGGCAAAACACTTCCCTCTCACAATTCCACTTTCCTGATGCCCAAGGCACATGGACAGAGCAGTAGGACAGGCTGGGGGAGGGGGGAGGGGGAGGGGATGCCCTGCCATCTGAAGAGAGGCTCCTTCCTGTTCAAGAACTGAAACACTTGCTCCCCAAGAGGGACACAGCGTACAACTTGGGTGGCCACTTGCGCGCAAGTATGAATTGAGTTATTGGATTTGCCAGTTAAGGGAATGGGGGTTGCTAAGAAAGTGTTGGCCATTGATGGGCTGGGAAGGTGGCTGAGTGGTAGAGCGCTAGCCTTGCATGCCTGAGGCCCTGGGTTCGATTCCTCAGCACTACATAAGCAAAAAGAAAAAAGCTGGAAGTGGCGCTGTGGCTCAAGTGGTAGAGCGCTAGCCTTGAGCTGAAGAGCTGAGGGACAGTGCCCAGGCCCAGAGTTCAGGCCCCACGACCGGACCCCCAGAAAGCAAGTGTTGGGCATTGAGATGGGAGAGGGGAAAGGAAGAAGCCAGAGCAGCAATTCTCAATAGTCTCACCTTCACAGATACAGCTACTTTCTTTATAGATTGCTTTTGGCAGTACTGGGGTTTGAACTCAGGGCCTCAAGCCTGCCATAGGCAGTGTTCTACCACTTGAGCCACACGTTTAATCCCTTGGCTTTTTGCTTTTCGGGTAAGGTCTCACGCTTTTGCCTGCGCTGGCCTCAGAGAGATGGACATTTTCTACCTCTGCTTCCCACATAGCTGGGATTACAGACGGCTTCACCTAGCCTGGCTTGTGGGACAAGTCTCTCTTCAGAGAGATGGACATTTTCTACCTCTGCTTCCCACATAGCTGGGATTACAGACGGCTTCACCTAGCCTGGCTTGTGGGACAAGTCTCTCTTCAGAGAGATGGACATTTTCTACCTCTGCTTCCCACATAGCTGGGATTACAGACGGCTTCACCTAGCCTGGCTTGTGGGACAAGTCTCTCTTCAGAGAGATGGACATTTTCTACCTCTGCTTCCCACATAGCTGGGATTACAGACGGCTTCACCTAGCCTGGCTTGTGGGACAAGTCTCTCTTACGAACTGTTCCCTGGGCGGGCCTCAAACGGCAGTCCTTCCATCTCTGCAACCCGATCATCATTTCCAGTGACGGTACAGGATCAGAAGTACCAAGCGCTGTCACCCACTCTCGGGGCCCGGTAGGACCTCGCTAACAGTTGGCGTTTCTGTACTCAGCGGTTACTGCCAAAGGAGGGAGGGGTCATCAGGGGTGAAGAGCCCGGGCGGGTTGGAGTGGACTGGACCTGTGTGGGCAGGAACTAGCACTCAGGGCAGGAGGCAGGGAGGGAGGCTGGCCCTGGGTTCGAGGATTCACTGCCATGATGCCTGCATGGTCTCCCGCACCACACCAGCCTCTTCCTTCTGACGCTTTGACGCCGGGAGCCCTGTGGCCCCTGGAGGCTCTGTCTTCCCAGCGCCGCTAATTTAGAGGTAGAGGCTCCTTCCACGTGCACATGGACCACCACCCAGAGCGCACACCCCGAGGCCGCCTCTGCCTGGTTCGCATGCTTGGCACACAGACCCCCCTGCCCTCCTCAGCCAGGGCTGGGCACCTGCAAGGGTGGACAGGGAGGCCCCGCAAAGCTCTTGGGTCCTAGGAGCGGGTGCCAGGGAGCCCTCCTCCGCCTTCCAGGCGGGCAAAGGAGGGCCGAGTCCAGGCTCAGGGTCCTGCTTGTGAGCGGCACCCCCTGCTGGTGGCCATGCGAATGACACCATCACCTGGCACGGGCCAGGAGCTTCCATAGCGCCCACACGCCAGTTCCCTTGGGGCGGCGAGGGCAGGACTCTGGGCC